>NC_080074.1:1362500-1575000 GCF_949987535.1 Balaenoptera acutorostrata
GTCCACGATGTGGAAACCCCCAGGCTGAGCAGACCCCCCTTCCTCGGGGAACACGCAGGTGCCGTCTCTAACAGACACACACATTGGTGACACCACAGCATGCTGCGCCGAGCTCCGGCTGCACTGAGGTCACGTCGTCTGGAAAGCTGAGTCACCACGTGGGATCGGCCGAGGACGAAGTCGGCGTGGCCACTGGTGAGCTGAAAATTTGTGTCAACATTGAAAGGAAAGGCAGGAGAAAGAAGAGGCATGTCACACCCCAGCTGTCTTTCCTTGTGGCCACCATTTAAGAATCTCAAGTCCTCCCACGAGCTCAGCAAGTGTCTCTCTCGGGAGTCAGCATGTCGGGATAAGGCTGGTGCTGTCAGCTGCCTTCCTCCAAAGTAGCTCTGGTGAGATGGGTGCGGGGCTGGTGGTAGGGGGCAGACCAGGGAACGGTTCCAGCCCAGCAGATGTGACAGACGTAGAATTGGAGGCAGCAGGACGGCTCCCCAAGGCCTGTGAGAGGGCGGAAAATGCTGCTCTGAATTTGGGGGAAAACACAAAACCGAAAGAAAGCCAAAAACCAGGCAGATGAGCAAGAAAGAAATATACACGGATTTATAAATCATTGAATTCTACTTAAAGTGTCCCTGCAGGCTGCGGGGAGCGGGGAAAATCAAAGCGTTGCTACAGAACGGTGAGGTGCTAGGGTAATTTGCTGCTGTTTGTCCCTTGGGCGTGTGACTTCCATTCCTTCCATCAAGGGCTCCCACATTGCCATAGAGAAGGTGTGATACCTGCCTCATCGCCCTCTCACTTTGCTCCTCAGTTAAGTCAAAATTTAGTCTCGTCTGCAGAGGATGCCTAATAAAGGCAATACCTTAGCATAACAATTCATGAGCAGCAACAGGTCAAAATCCCCAAATCTGGAGAGTCCCTGACACGCCCTCCTCTTCTCTCAAAAGCTCACGTGTATTTAATCAGAAAACCATAAAAGCGGCTTGGCCTGAGTCACACAGTCATAAGAACATTAAGAACAGAATTCTTCACAGGTTTTTAAAATTCATAAAGTCCTTTGAATTTGCAGTCACTGAGCAGTAATTGGCCGGGGTGTAGAAGAGTCCAGAAGAGCAGTGACAGAAAGTGCTGGGCTTTCTAGGACCCGCCATTGTGGCACTAGCTCTGACCCACCGTGACTGCTGCGAAGAGCTTCTCCTGGGCTGGAGGGTCTCAGCCTCTGCTGGACGAGCAGGGCTGGCCTGTGGGTGACACTTGCTCCCAGATGTGGCCCTGGAAGGAGGGATCTCACAGGGCACCAGGCCTGTGGCATCTCAAGATGTCCCCTGTATTGGTCAGGGTTCCCCCGAGACACAGAACCAATGGGATGTAGATGTAGAGACAGATATAGATACATATACAGATATGGATACAGTTACAGATACAGATATAGATATAGACATAGATACAGGTACAGATATAGATACATATACAGTGATAGTTACAGATATAAATATGGATACAGATATTGGCATAGACGTAGATACTGATACAGATATAGATACACATACAGTGATAGATAGTTACAGATATAAATATGGATACAGATATTGATATAGATGTAGATACAGTTACAGATATAGCTATGGATACAGATACAGATATAGATGCAGTTATAGATACAGATACAGATATAGAAACAGTTACAGATATACATACAGATATAGATATAGATGTAAATATAGATACAGATATAGACGCTGATATAGTTATAGACACAGATATATACACATATACATATATATTTATTATAGGAATTGGCTCAAACCATTTTGGAGGCTGAGAAGTCCCACCACCTGCCCTCTTGCAGCTGGAGACCCAGGAGAGACAGTGGTGTAAGTCCCAGGGCAGGGGCAGGAGAAGACCACTGCCCCAGCTCAAAAGGTCAGGCAGAGAGCGCGAATTCTCCCTTCCTCCACCCCTTTGTTCTATTCAGGCCCTCAGTGGATTGGATGAGCCCCTCCCAACACACATGCGCACGTGCACACACACACACACACACACCGGGGAGGGCAGCTGCTTTACTCAGTCTCTGGAAGCACCCTCACAGGTACACCCAAGATTAAGACTTAGCCACAGGTACACCCAAGATTAAGGCTTAGCCAGACAGCTGGGCACCCCGTGGCCCAGACAAATCCACGCATAAGATGAACCATCACAGCGCCCTGGGCCCTGGGAGAGGGGCCTGAAAAGCCGACTCTATGCCAGCCTCGCCCGCTGACCTGCCCTTGCTTGCCCCCCACTCTCATTGCCCACTGCCCAGGTCTGGGGGAAGAGGTGGGCTGAAGGGGATACTGAGGGTGCTCTCAGACCCCTTCCCCCCGGCCACCCACCCGGGCAGGTGCACGGATAAGACCAACCCAGCACGTGCTCCCCAAAGCAGAAGGAAACCCAAGGAACCTCTCCCAAATCCACAAGAAGTGGCCCTTCACCGACACACTCTCCCCTTGCTGTTCCAAAGCCTGGTTTCAGGGGTTTGGAGCCAGACCCCGCCCTGCTGCACGGGGCAGTGAGTAGGCCCTGCGGAAGAACTGGCGGGGAGAACAGGTCTGGCCGAGAAGGTGTGCACCTGGCACACCTGGGCGGCCTGAGGTCGGCGGAGACTGCGTGTCTGGGGCTGACTAGGTCAGCAGGGTGACAAGAGGAACAGGAGGGTGGTGACTTCGTTTCAGCCTGTTTCCTGTTTCATTGATTAAAGGGTTCTGTCCGCTCACCCTGATCTTGGTTGTGTTGTTGAAACTGATATTGCTTCTGGTAATTCAGATGTTGGGTCCATTTCTGATTTCACGTTTCACAGTGTTCACACCTTCTGACACGTTCCGTCCCGTGGAGCGCTTAGGGGAGCTGAGCCCTGCGGTGAGTAAGCAAATCCTGGAACGCTCGCCGTCCTGGCTGGGGCAGCAGCACAAGGTCACGCATCCAAATCCCCATTTTAAGGATGTACTCTGCTTCCAGACTTATTTCTGGAAACACCCACAGGGTGGTATACAACGCACATTTTGTGTATAAATGCATTCATCTGCATCTTTTCTGCAAGGCTGACAGCATTAGCAGCAGACAGGGTTGTGAATGCACACTGGCAGGGCTTCCTGGCTGGTCCTCCCAGAGCCTCCGATCCAGATCCGGGGAACGTTCACCTGGACCTTCGACTCTGAGGCCCTCCTGTCTGCCTCTGGCTCCTGCCTCGCCGGGTTCCTTCCCGCCCTGAGATTTCTGTGGCCCCAGAGCAGCCCTCACACATCAGACTCTTCCTCGGGGTGGGGGGGGGTCCAGCCCCAGCCCTGCGTTTCCTACCTGCAGGGAGCAGGCAGGTTCTTCCGCCCGACACCTCGTTTTGCTCCTCTAGAAAATCACCTGGGAGACAAAGGACCCTCAGAGACGATTACCTGGGTTAGAAGAAGCAGAGTACACCCAGACCTGGGAAAGCTAAGTGTCCAAGAGACAGAGAGGCTGTGAGCAGCCCCACACCATGCCCCGAGGGCACCCTCCAGTCCCAGTGCCCCACTGCTTGCCTCCCACCTGCCTCCGCGCGCTGGCTTCTCATTTTATTCTACGATGCCTGACATCAAAAGGAAACTATGAAATATGTAACTTTCCAGCACAAGACGAGCACCTCTGACCCACCCCCCAATTTGTAATTCCCAACCTGGGTGCAGCTCCCTGCCCTCCGGCCCCTTCCAGCAGGAGTGCTTTCCCAAATCTCACGCTTGCTTCTTTCAAGTGGTGTCGCCTGTGAACAGCCGGGTGGCTGGGGCTCTGGGAGGTGGCATCTCCCCAGTCAGCAGAGCCGCAATCCGTGCTGTGACCGACGGTCTCGCCGACGGGGCCTGGGATCCCTTCCTGCTCGACACCCACTACCCTCCACCGTGCGTGTCAGTGTGACCCTGACCGGGGTCCACGTGCCCCACGCAGCCTGGCATGCAGTAGGTGCTCAGTAGTCGTGTGCTGACAGCGGAAGGAAGGTCTTTCTGGATTTGATGGAGACGGCTGGGACCCCAGGTCGGCCCCCAGCTGCTGCCCTCACGCCCCCTCCTCCCAGGGTCCCCTGGGGTCAGGGAGGTGCTGGCGGAGGAAAGGACAGGGCCAGCATGCGCCAGCTGTACTTCTCGTCTCTCCTGGGAAAGCCAAGCGCCCTCCCCTTGAGCTTCGTCAGAGTGACTGTCCTGATGTAGAAAAGGCTTAGTCTTCTTCACACTTCTTGATTTCAGATCTGCCAGGTCTTCGTGTGCCAGAACTGGGTCTAAATACAAGATTCTCCGGAGGCGGTGTGCACGAGACTTGCCTGGGGAGTGCAGGCACCACTCCAGAGATGCCCGTGGAGCAAACTTGCACCGTTTACAGAAACGCCAGCAGACCCCGCAGTCAGCGGCCTTCAAGGCTGACTTGGAGAAACGCAGATGAGGGTTCTCATCAGCACCTCTGAGGCCCACCCAGCCCTGGAGCACACTGGACCCTGGTTCCCACTGATGCTGCCTTTTCCTGAACATAATGTCGAAGAGCTTTGTCCTCAGACGGGGACTTCAGCTCTTTGTCTTTTTGGAATCAATGTGTGTCTGGGGTTGTGACGGTCCCGGGCTTTGCTCCCCAATCAACCCATTTCTCCCAGTGATCACAGCTCCGGGGTTTTCCGAGCAGATGAGAAGCCTCTGGTCGACCCTCTCTCTGCCTCTCGGCCCTAGAATAGCCGTCCTCAGGGCCTTCACTGCTTCCTAGTGACTGCATTGCCTTGTCATGAATTCTCACCCTCCTGTTTTGTCAATACTCTGGTTTTGTTCTAAGCATTTGCTGTTCTGGTTCCTCACAACTTAAGTTAGGGCCTCACATCATAGCTTCCCGGACTGTCAGACTCCAGGGTGAGCTGACATATGCTGGGATGGCTGAGCTCCACGTCCTGTTCTCCCCTGGGCCGTTCCGGTTCCAGCCGCTCAGCCTCCGGCAGGCTGGGGAGTTGTGGGCCTGAGGACGGGTTCTGTCTGCAGTCACGATGGGCACACCGAGCCCAGGGAGCGTCCCTGTTTTGGCGGATCCACATTTCTGCCAGGAGCCGGGAAGCAGATCATCCCTCTCTTTGTAACCATCCCCAGAGTCAGGCGCTTTGGACAAAGCAGCCCTCGCTGTGCCCCCTCAGGAATCCCTGCCAGCCCCTCCCTAGCCATGTCTGATGTTCCCCCTGTGGCCGAGGGGCTGCGTCAGGCCCCCGCTCTGTGTTCTCTCACCATGCCCCCCACGTTCTCCATCACCCCTCACCCGGGCCGGTCATTCAATATCCAACCTTTGCAGAGCATTGTGTTTCCCAGAGAGCAAAGGCAGCCACCTGGATCCAGGTACGTGCCCGGCTCCCTGGGGGTCAGTGCCAGCAAGGAGACCCCAGCACCAGGACTCATCCAGATGACCCTCTCAGTCCCCTGCCTCTCTCTGCTCAGGGGAACGTGGGGAAATCGCCCTCTTCCCCACCAGGAGGCCTGAGGAATCCACAAGGGCTAAGCTTCTGTTAATGCCTTAACAGACCCACTGGCCTGGCCTGCCAGGGGTTCCTGAGGCCCCTAGTAAGCGTGAAGCTGGGTGTGCAAGCCCCACTGGTAACAGCTTGTAGGCGCAGTGGTGCTAGTGAGAGACGTTGTGTACCGACAGCGCCCCTGGTGGAGGAGAGAAGCAAAGGCGATCTTGCTGAAATATTCTTTCATTCCATTTGGATTCACGTTAACAAATGACAAGCAGTGATAGTACAGGAGGGACATGGGAATCTCATGGCCTGGGATGAGGTGACCTCAGCACACTGTCCGTTCCTCCCGCCACGCACCATCCATGCTGACTGCGCACTTCATGAACTGGGTGAGAGGGAAGTGGTGAAGCAGCCCGCACCAGGGGGGGCCCCTCCCTCTTGGCTTCAATTTGTACAAATGATTAAGAAGGAACTGGATCCCGACCCTCCTAGGTCTCAGGAGGTGGTGGGCGGGCCTGAGCGAGGCGGCCGGGGTTTCCAGGTGCATCACCTGCAGGATGCTGGATTCGATTCTCAATCTGCTCACCCGGCTTCCTGGAGAAGGACGCCCTCAGACACGGTGACGCCAACGAGTGCAAGCAATTGCAGAGCCTCTTGTTCTCGGTGCTGCGGCCCTTGCTCTGGGGGCGTGGGTGCAGCTCCGGGGAGGGGAGTGCAGCCTCTGTGTCTGCATCATCTCAGCCCCCAAGTCGCTGACACAGCTGGCCATCTGGAGACCCAGTTGCTCTGACCCTGTCCACAGGGAGGCCTGGACCTCCTGCCCCGCCCCTTCCAGGGCTCCTCCTGCTCCCAGTGGCTTCTCCCTGGTTCTTCTCACGGATGCTCTTTCCAGGATCACCTCCTGCAGCCAGGGTTCCTCGAAGCAGCCTTTGGGAAACACCACCGTGTCCTGAACTTGCCCGCATGATCTCCTCCCTGAGCATCCGTGGGCCCTTTCTCCCTCCAGCAAGAGTGCAGGACGGTGGAGGGAGGGTGGGCTTGGAACTCCGGCCGCCTGGATCCAAATCGCCACTCCCCGTGCCTGGCCTGTCTCTCCGTCTGTCTCCTGCATTGCAGGTCTGCCTGTGGGAGCACCAGCTGACCATCGCTTGCCTGGGGCCTGGACGTCACCCATGAGCCGCTGGGACACGGTGGACAAGCCCGTGAGGGCTGTGTGCTAGCTTCCGTGGGTCACAAATGGTGACATTTTAAGGACAGCTTCTACGGGCACATTCTCCAGTGAGGAACCGTGGCTGCAGGTCCTTGCCCAGTGCTGACTGTGGTCTTGGCCGGCTGCTCTCCTGAGCCCAGCGAGGATGGCAAAGCTGCATGGGCTAGGACAGCAGCCGGCCACCAGTAAACAGCCCTTCAAAGCTGCTAGAACTGACTGGGAGCCCGCGATCTTTTGGCACAAAGTTCCAGCCCCTAGGGCGGTTTTCTCAGCGGGGGCAGCCAATCAAAACCGCGGGGGCTGTTTGTTTCTCCCAGTTCACACCCGCCCTCCTGTCTCTCCACCCCCCTGCCCAGCAGATGCCCCAACCACAGCTTCCCGCCACTGGGGAGTCAGAGCGGCTTCCCTCCGAGGAGGGAGAAGCAGGTTCCTCCAAGCTGGGCTCTCGGCCTGGGCGTCTCCCCATATCCTCACCTTGTGCCAACCGTGGCCGGTAATGAGTTCATGAGCAGCTGAGCCCCGGAGGTCGGACAATTAACCACCCTCCGTCTCAAAGATTGTTTCACCTTTTATTTAAGTGATTCTGAAGGAATCACTTTCACTCACATCAGGGGACTGCATGCCAGTCTGAGAAGGTATTCGATGCTGAGGTTTTCCCGCAATAAGCAAAAGGGGAGGCACGGCCCGGTGTTTCTGAGCAGTTCCGGAGCTGAGCAACGCTACCGGAGGTGGCAAGGCAGGAGAACGCGGCGGGCTCGGTGGGTAGCGCTTGTGCTGGTGCTGCCGCGTGTGACTTGGAAAGTGGAAAGATAAAGCCCTGTTGGCTTTTCTGAGCAGAGAGAGGACAGAAAGGCCCTCAGGTTGCTGTGTCGCTCTGTCCCACCCACCCACGTGTGCACGGCGTGATCCTGAGGGAAATGCACACAATGCTGGCTTTCCCCAAGGTCCAGGTCCCCCCTGCTCCTTCCATTGCTGGTGCCACGTGGACTCGTGGAAAAGTGGGCACTGGACGGGGAGGGGACCGGAAACGGGAGGACCCCTGGAGAGTCCGCCGCGCTGAGCCGGGGGCCAGCTGCCGTCCCCCTCGCAGCTCACTGTCTAGCTCCTGGCTCTGATGACCGGCTCCCTCTGCAGGTGGAAGCATCCCGCCACCTCAGACTGGGAGCCCCTCCCTCTCCCAGCTGGACCCCAAGCTGGGCTGGCTCTTGTCCTTCCTCCCGGACACTGGGTTCAGCCAGGGTCTCTCGCCTTGATGGTGGATTTGCAAGGTTTTCAGTAGAAAACCTGTGATGAAACTGTGTGTTTGGATAAAAATAAAAGCATGAGGTCTTGGTTCTTCACAAATGAAGTCATTTTTCACATAATCAACTTTGTTCATTTAAAATCTGTGGGTGAAGGACCTGTGGGGTCCCTGTGGCCTGGGGTCCAGGAAGGAGGTGGTGGACAGAGCCGGTCATGCCTCCCCCGGCCCTCCTTGCGACAAGTGTCGGACAGAAGGCCATGATGTCCCAGAAGACAGAGCCCATCTGTGAAGCAAAAAGCTGCAGGAGAGCCCTGGGGCCTCTGGGTGGTCTCAGCCCTGCAGGGGACGTCGTCCAGCTGTGTGTGGGCACAGAGGTCAGCTCCAACACACCCGTGCTCCTGGTTACCCCCCGAACCCAGGCACCTTATAGTCCTTGAGGATGAGGCTGGGAAGGGTGAGCCTCTACCGCTTAGCTGAAGGTCCACAGGGCAAAAGGGAGAGTGGGAGAGAAGGTGGGGGAAAGAAGGCAGGATGCAAGGCCGGGGACGATGGTGGGACGGAGGGTGTGGGTGAAGCAAATGAACACAGCTCGGCTGGAGACCCAGCGTCCCCATACCATGCCCATTGCTTTCTTATGTATAAAATATAATTGCACATGTTTAAATTTTATACAATTCATTAAAGCAAAGGTGGTAAGTGCTTTCCGATAATTAAAATTCAGACAAGCCCATTCTCAGATTTGAGGCCATGAATAAAAGTGACACTTTGCCGATTGCATCTTGCCAAGTCGCCGTTTATCCGTAGCTGTGAACACCTCTCAGGAAATTGATTGCTTCTTGCTGGGGAGAAACAAATGCAGGATGAGCTGAGTTTATTGCTACTTATTACGCTTCACTTTAACATGGAAATTGGGGTTTCAAATGAGACAACAGGTTAACCCAGAGGTGGTGGAAATAAACTGTTTTTTTAGAAGACGGAGGCCAGGACTTGGCTGACGTTCGCTGAGAGCCGACTCCAGGCACGGGGGGCGCGGGGAGGTGCTTGTAGCTCGGCCCCTTCATCCCACAGGCAGGAAGGGGAGCTGTCCGGCCCCGAGGGGCTGAAGTGCCGGGGCCGGGGACCTCGCCTCAGCTGCCCCCACTCTCACTGGACGCCCAACCCCACCACCTCGGCCGACGTGCTCCGAAGGGTCAGACCTTGGTTCTCCTTGGGGCTGCTGACCCTGACGAGGTCTGAGTGGGCGGCGGGACACAGCCCGTCGCAGGAGAGGTGGGCCGAGTCTCCACGCATGGTTCCCTCCACGGCGTCTTGCTGGCTGGCGCCCCGGTCCTGCTTCCAGTGCCCCTCACTCAGGGATGGGGCCGGGGCTCCTGCTCCAAGCTGCCGCTGTCCCACCTGGGGGGGGGACGAGCTGGCCCTTATGCAGCAGCTAACACGAAGCAATCAGGCCACGAAACGAGAGTGGCATCCGAAGGTGACAAGTGCTGCTGAGGGGACGGAACGGGCTCTCCTTCTGAACCAGTGGTCGAGGAAGGACTCCCAGGTAAGTGGCAACCGAGCAGAGTCCTAACGGACACGGGGGTGGTGGGGCGGGAAGGGCGAGGGCAGAGCAATGAGGTGTCCGCACACCGGGGAGAAGGTCCACTCCCTGAAAGAACGCCGAGCCAAACGTTTCTTTCACACAGCTTGTAAGAAACATCTGTGTGTATCTAATACGGGAACAAGTCTTCACCTGCAGACAGAAAGGCTTTCGACCCATTCACCGTTAGAACGCTGGGCTCTGGGCAGCTGCTCAGTAACCGTAGAGTTAGGGGTCTGTGAACCAATTCACTGCAGGCACGACGTACGGGGGCTAATTTCCATTCAGTGACAGAACACTGTCATGAATTCATCTTGCAAGTGGCTTGTTTAAAACATTCTCATTGTTTGTATGGGAAACACTTCAATATAGGCAGTTCTAAAAGGCTTTTTCTTCCATTCATAGATACAACATTGAACTAAGAACAGCTTAAAAGTAGCTCCTAGAAACTCAAGTATTACGGATCTGTTACAGGTCTGTTAAGCAATGCTCTGTATGCATCACGTAGTGAATTGAGTGGTGAGTGAGGCTTTGGAGGGCGGTGAGTGTGCTGCAGGCTGGACGAAAAGAGTCTACAGAGAGCTGAGTGGGCAGGCGGTGGAGGCCTCAGGGTCCTGGGGGCCCTGCACAGACTATATCTTTTAAGCCAAGTGAGATGATAGCCTCTGGAGGGTTCTGAGCTAAGAACTTGGCTTGAATGTGGTGTTCAAGACAGGCTTCAGGTTCTGGGAGCAGAGGTAGGCATTCAGGAGGAGGGCAAGGCCACTGGTTTGACCAGGTGGCCATCAGGGGGGGTTGAGATGTGCTTGGATTCCAGATGTGTGTCTAAGGCAGAGCCAAACAGGATTGGCTGGTGGATCAGATGTGGGGCGGGGTGGGGGGGGGAGAGAGAGAGGGAGGGAGGGAGGGAGGGAGGGATAGAGAGAGAGAGAGAGAGAGAGAGACCATGGGATGTTCCAAATCTTTTTCCTGAGAACCTGGAAGGATGGAGTAACCAAGAGTGTGATAAATTAGACTCTGTAGGGGGCAGCTTGATGGCAGAAAGGGGTGGGGGGGTCAAGACTCTGGAATTTAGTTTTCGACATGTGTTTTTGAAGGAGAAAACTCAGCAGAGATGATAACACACCATTTAGAGAACCATCCGGCTTTGAGGGGAGGAGCTGGGCAGGACACGTGCAGAGGGGCTTGTCAGTATATGAGGCACATAACGCTGTGAGATGGGACTAGAGAACCATCCGGCTTTGAGGGGAGGAGCTGGGCAGGACACGTGCAGAGGGGCTTGTCAGTATATGAGGCACATAACGCTGTGAGATGGGTCAGGTCCTGAGGGAGTGGCCGGGATGGGCAGAGGGAGTGCCGATCCCATCCCTGGTCCACACCGTCAGCAGGCTGCCGTCCAGCACTGGGGGTGACGGTGTCTGACTCCCAATCCTGAGAACCTTTGGCTTCACCACTGCTTCCCAGACCACCTGCTCCAGAGACACCTGGGCTACCAATTAACATGCAGATGCCTGAACTGATTGAACCAGGACTTTCCAGACGAGGCCTGGGAATCTGAATTTTTTTAAAAAGCCCCCATTCCCATCCCTTGCTGAATGCTGTACAAATTAAAGGGAGAAGCACCCCTCTCAAGGCAGGGCAGACCGTTGAGGTAGCAACTGGGGCTGGCAGCTCCTTAGAGCCCCTCCCACTCAGGGCATCTGAACAGCCACCCCTTTTGCCCTGAAGTTACAACCCCTCAGATCAGAAGGCACTTTCCCACCACTTTATGCAGCTTCTCAGGATCCCCCAGGGTGGTTCAGAGGAAGTACTGCTGTCTTATCACAGGAGTAGGCAAATGGGGATCTGCTAATACGGACTAGAGGGGAAGTGGGGTGACGACCAAGCACCTGGTCCTATGGCAGGCCACGTAGAGGTCGCACACTGTGAGGACAGGATTAGCCCTCCTGGGTGTCGGCTGGCTCTCTACTGGGGGTGCAGAGGAAACACCTCATTTGAGATGATATGTGTTTCTTTGTTTTTTTTTTTTTTAAACTTTTGGGGTTTTAAAAAATCTATTTATTTATTTATTTATGGCTGTGTTGGGTCTTCGTTTCTGCGCAAGGGCTTTCTCTAGTTGCGGCAAGCGGGGGCCACTCTTCATCGTGGTGCGCGGGCCTCTCACTGTCGCGGCCTCTCTTGTTGCGGAGCACAGGCTCCAGACGCACAGGCTCAGTAGTTGTGGCTCACGGGCCTAGTTGCTCCGCGGCATGTGGGATCTTCCCAGACCAGGGCTCGAACCCGTGTCCTCTGCATTGGCAGGAAGATTCTCAACCACTTCGCCACCAGGGAAGCCCGATATGTGTTTATTTGGTGGGAAAGGTGAATCTGAGCCAAAAGAACGTTCCCTGGATTGTGACTTTCCCTGGATTGTCACAATTCCCTGGATTGTGACCCTGAATTTCTAGCCTGAGATTCATGCCTTTGATAACTTCTTTACTTCCGTATTACAGAAGGAATACCTGTCAGAGGAGCAAAACAATCATCCTAATAGTTGTTTTTAAAGTAACACCTTTATGAACATAAAGTTCACATACCATACAATTCACCCACTTAAACTATGAAGTTCAAAGTCTTTTTGGTACATTCACAGAGTTACGCAGCCATTACCACAATCAATTTTGAACATTTCAGTCATCCCAAAAAGAACCCTTATAGCCATTAGCAGCCATTGTCCATTTTGCCAACCACCGATGCCCCCAGACCCAGACCACTAATCTACATTCTGCCTAATCTGGACATTTCATATCAATAGAATCATACATTATGTGGTCTTTTGTGATTGACTTCTTTCACATAGGATAAAGTTTTTAAAGTTCATTCTTGTTGTAGTGTGTTATCAGTACTTCATTTCTATTTATAGCTTGAATAAATAGCCCATTGTATGGATATACCACATCTTATTAATTTGTTCAACAATTGATGGACGTTTTCCCTCTTTGGGGCTATTCTAAATAATGCTGCTAAAAACATCTGTCTGCAAGTTTTCATTTCTCTTGAGTAGATACCCCGGAGTGGAAATGTGGGTCAGATGGTATTACTATGCTAACATCTTGAGGAAATTCCAGGGTTTTATTTTTTGCAGAGTAGCTACATTTTACATTCTCACCAACAGGGTCTGAAGGTTCCAGTTTCCCCACAACCTCACCAATGGCTGTTATTACCTGTCTTTTTGATTGTAGCCATCCTAGTGTATGTGAAGCAGTACCTCATTGTGTTTTGATTTGCATTTCCCTGATGACTAATGGTATTAAGTATCTTTTCATGTGCTTATCGGCCATTTAGATGTCTTTTATGGGAAAATGTCTATTCAAATACTTGGCCCATTTTAATTTGTGTTGTCTTTTTATTCTTGAGTTTTAAGAGTCCCTCATATTTTAGACAAAAATCTTTTATTATATATGTAAACTAGAAAATTTTCTCCCAATCTGTGGGCTGTCTTTCACTTTCTTAATGGTGTCATTTAAGCAAAAATGTTTTTAATTTGATGATAACAAATTGATCTATTTTCTTGTTTGTTTTGTTGCTTGTGCTTTGGATGTCTTGTCTCAGGAACTGTTGCCTAACCTAACCAAGGTCATGAAAATTTGGGCTTATGTTTTCTTCTAAGAGCTTTATAGTTTTGATTCTATATTTAACTATTTGTTCCATTCTGAGTTAATTTTTTATGGTGTAAAATAGGGGTAAATTACTTCCTTTGCACCATTTATTGAAAAGATTATTTCCCCCTTTGAATTGTCTTGGCAGCCATGTCAAAATTCAGTTGACCACAAAAGTGTGGGTCATTTCTAGGTTCTAGTCTATTCATTTTATTCCATTCCATTCCATTTCATTTCATTCCATTCCATTCCGTTCCACTGATCTGTATGCTTATCCTTATGTCAGTACCACATTGTCCTGATTGTAGTAGCTTTGTAGTAAGTTTTAAAATCAGGAAGTATGAGTCCTCCAGTTTTGTTCTTCTTTTTCAAGATTATTTGACTATTCTAAATCCCTTGAATTTCCATATGAATTTTGGGCTCAGCCTATAAATTCCTATAAAAAGTCATCTGGGATTTTGTTAATAATTAAATCTGTATATCAACTTGGGAAATAGTGTCATCTTAAGAATTTTAAGTCTTCTTATCATGATCGGGGAAGTCTTTCTATTTATTTGCATCTTTAATTTTTTTCAACAATATTTTATAGTTTCAAGTTTGTATTTTGAACTTCTTTTGTTAAATTTATTCCTATATATTTTATTATTTTCATATTATTAATATTATAGAATTTTTTTAAATTTTAATTTTAGATTGCTCATTGCAAATGTGTAGAAATACAATTTATTGTTTATATTGATCTTGTATCCTAAAATGTTGCTGAATTTGTTTATTAGTTCTAATAGCCATAATAACTTGGTGGGTTCTTTAGGATTTTTTTTTTTTTTAAAGGGAATGCTATTTATTTGTTTATTTATTTTGGCTGTGTTGGGTCTTCGCTTCTGTGCGAGGGCTTTCTCTAGTTGTGGCGAGTGGGGGCCACTCTTCATCGCGGTGCGCGGGCCTCTCACTATCACGGCCTCTCTTGTTGTGGAGCACACGCTCCAGACACACAGGCTCAGTAGTTGTGGCTCACGGGCCTAGTTGCTCCGCGGCATGTGGGATCTTCCCGGACCAGGGCTCGAACCTATGTCCCCTGCATTGGCAGGCAGATTCTCAACCACTGCTCCACCAGGGAAGCCCTCTTTAGGATTTTTTACATACAATACCATCATTCCTTTCCAATCTGTAGGCCTCGTATTTATTTTTCTAGTCTAATTGCCCTGGGTAGAACCTTCAGTACATAACTAAACAAAAGGATGAGAATGGACATTCTGTCTTGTTTCTGATCTTAGGGGAAAAGCAGCCAGTCTTTCACCATTAAGTGTAATGTTATCTATTTCTTGTAGGTTCCCTTTATCAGACTGAGGAAGTTCCTTTTATTCCTAGTGCATTGTGATTTTCTTTCCTTTTATCATGAAGTGTTGAATTTTCTTACAGGCTTTTTCTGCACATATTGAAACCATTGTGGTTTTTGTTATTTATTTTATTGATATGGTGTATTATATTAACTTATATTTGGATAGTCAAACAATCTTGCATTCCTGGGAATCCTTTTTGTATGTTTCTGGATTCAGTTTGCTGGTATTTTGTTGAGGATTTTTACATGTATGTTCAAAAGGAATGTTGGTCTATAGTTTTTTGTGATGTCTTTATGGTTTTGGTACCAAAGTAATACAGGTCCCCTGGAATGACTTGGGAGGTGTCCCGTCTTGTATGTTTTAAAGGAGTCTGCGACTAATCTGTATTCATCCTTCCTTAAGTACTTGGTAGAACTGACCAGTGAAGCCATCTGGCCTACCTAGTTTCCTTCTTGGTAGCTTTTTTTTCTCCTTTTAAAAGAATTTTTAATTGTGATAAAACACACATAATGAGTTACCATCTTAACCATTGTTAAATGTACAGTTTAGTAGTGTTAAGTATATTCGAATTTTTGTAAACCAAATCTACAGAACTCTTCCTCACCTTGCAAAACTGAAACTCTGAAATCTATTAAACTCCCCATTCTGCCCACCTGCCAACCACTGGCAATCTCCATTCTACATTTTGTCTCTATGAATTTGGCTACTCTAGATCCTTCATATAAGTGACTGGTTTGTTTCACTCAGCATCATGTCCACAGGGTTCATCTATGTTGTAGCTTGTGTCAAAATTTCCTCCATTTTTAAGATTGAATATTATATGGTTGGACCACATTTTGTTCATCAATTCCTCCATTAATGGACACTTGTGTTGCTTCCACCTTTTGGGTATTGTGAATAATGCTGCCATGAATATGGATGTGCAAATATCCTTTTGAGATCCTATTTTCAATTATTTTAGGTGTATACTCAGAAGTGGAATTGCTGGATCATATGATAAATCTATTTTTTGATTTTTTGAGGAACTGCCATACTGTTTACTTGTCATTTTCTGTGTGTGTGTGTGTGTGAATAGCTGCCATCCTTATTAGTGTAAGGTGGCATTCCATTGTGGTTTTGATTTGTGGCTGTTTGTATATCCTCTTTGGAGAAATGTTCATTCTCCAAGCATTTTGTCCATTCTTTAATTGAGTTGTTTGGTTTTTTTGTTGTTGTTGAATTGTAGGAGTTCTTTATATATTCTGGATATTAACCCCTTATCAGATACATAATTCGTAATTTTTTTCTCCCACTCTGTAGGTTGCCTTTTCACTCTGTTGATTGTGTCTTTTGATTCATGAAAGTTTAATTTCAGTATAGTTCAATTTCTCTATTTTTACTTTTGTTGACTGTTCTTTTGGTGCCATAATAAAAAGAAAATCATTGCCAAATCCAATGTTATGATGTTTTCCCCTATGTTTTCTTCTAAGAGTTTTATAGTTTTAGGTCTTACCTTTAGATCTTTGACCCATTTGGGTTAATATTTGTGTATAGTGTAAGGAGAGGGTCCAAATTCATTCTTTTGATGGGGATATCCAGTTGTCTCTGCAGAATTTGTGGAAAAGACTGTCTTTTTCCATTGAGTGATCTTGACACCCCTGTCAAAAATCATTTGACCATATATGCAAGGATTTATTTCTGGGCTCTCTTCTATTCCATTGGTCTGTATGTCTGTCTTTATGCCAGTGCCACATTTTATATCAGTTTTGATTACTGTAGCTTTGTACTAAATTTTGAAATCAGGAAATGTGAGTCTTCCAGTTTTATTCAAATGATTAAGCCAAATTTAGCCAAATGATTGTTTTGGCTACGTAGGGCCCACTGAGATACCATCTGAATTTTAGGATGGATAGAATAGAAATTTTTCTGCAAAAACACTGTTAGGATTTTGATAGGGATTACAATAAATCTGTAATTTCTTTGAGTGGTAATTATTATTATTAATTCTACCTCTTTATTTGTTTTAGGTCTATTCAGGTTTTACATTTCTCCTTGAATAAATTTTAGTAGTTTGTGTCTTTCGAGTAAATTGTCCATTTTATCTACATTATCTAAATGTTTTGCATGCAGTTACTCATAGTATTCCCTGAAACTTCTATATATTTCTGCATGATCAGTAGTAATATTCCTTCTTTCATTCCTGATTTTCATAATATGGAATCTTCTCTTTTTCCTGATCAATATTAGCTAATTTTGTCAAATTTGTTGATATCTTTGAGGAAATCTTTTGTTGATTTTTCTACTATTTTCTATTCTCTGTTTCATTACTCTCCACTCTTATTTTTATTGTTTCTTTCTTCCTGCTTGCTTTGGATTTAGTTTGCTCTTCTTTTCCAGTGTGGAAACTCAGCCCTATGAGCTTGACCCAGGGCCCCAGTGATCCCAGTTGGCCGTGTCTGGAACAAAGCCTCTGCCTTCTGAGTGGGGGCCTGTGTGTCAGAATGAAACCCCAACCTCTCAGTCACACTCACCAAGAATTTAGCCTCTGCAGCTTGGGGTTGTCAGGGTTGAGAAATGCTCCAGCCTGCCCTTTCTCATCCAGTCCCTGGTTATTGGGAACTGGGGAGGAAAAGGCCCCATCTTCCTGGCCACAGTCATTTGGGATGGAGATTCTGTCAGGATAAGCAGGAGAGAAGCAGGGAAGGAGCAGGTCATAGCTCTCACTGTTCTTACCAAGACTTAGTAGACATTGTGAATAAATACACCTTCATTTGCTTAAAGGCCTTAGGGAAATTTCCAGAGATTTTAAATTGTTTTTAAAAATAATATTCACCAGTTTTGGTTGTTCTGCTGGGGAACAGATCTGCAGAGCTCCTTGGCTGCCAATCTGGAGGTCTCTTCATAGTCTTACACTATTCTTCTCATTATCAGTAAATAAGTCCAAGAACTCCTGATGGGGAGGGAATAGAGACCAGAAGTGAGGTAGTTAAGGACCCGGAGCATATGAGGACCTCCTGAGGGCATAGAGCTGTTGGCCAGAAGGTGCTGGAAGGCCAGACGCCCAGCTGGGCACATGGCGATCACCTGCAGCACTGCCAGTGGGAATGCAGTGGGTAGGATGCAGATCCCAAAGGTTTTAGGACATGGAACCAGAACTTGTCACTGAGGCCTGATGGAGGTGGTGGCCAAGGTATTCTCACCCTGTCATTTATTGAGAAGCACAGGTCACACCTCATGGAGCTTCCCACGCCTGGATGGGGTCAGTCCTCACATAAGCAAAAGCCACACAAGTCTTTACTGAAAGTCAAATGAGCTGGTTAATTCTCTGAGGGTCATAATGTCAGGCTCCGGTACCAGAGGGATAGAATCACAAAAGAAGAAAAAGAGGAAAGGAAAAGGAGAAGGAGGGAGGGATCCAGGCACTCAGGGTCTCACCCCCCGACTGGAGCTCAAGAGAGCACGTGGTTGCAGAAGCACCAATAGGAAAGTGGTCTCCATGGGTCTCTAGATGCCAATGGGATGTCCCACTCTGCTTGGTTGGCTTTATTATACACAATACAGAGAGTGAAGGATGGATCTGGCTCCATCACTGGTAGACGGCCACACCTTCCCTAATCTGCCTTAATGGACTCCTAGCCTCTTGAAGGAAAAGGTTGAGTCTTACAAGCCTCCATCTACCAAAAACCAAAAGGGGCTCAACCTGTAGGTGGGAGGACCACAGAGGGAGGGCAAGCCTCACTGTGGTCCGTGGAGGGATGCTGGGGGAACGCGATGGATGAGTCTTGATGGATGGAAGGCTGACACTTCAGTAACACCAACACTGGGCAGGTTCTCTTCCTCCTGAGCAGACCCAGAGCCCACAAGGCATTCACGCTCTGCTGGAGACATATGGTGATCAGGGGATAGGTGACAGCCAAGGGATGATGGATGGGTGAGCACTGTGGGAAAAGAGACGTTCCTCCCAGTCCCAACACAGGCAACTCTCTTCACACTGACTGAGTGTGAGAGGGGGTGTGCCCCAAAGTATGTTCTTCATGAGTGTGTGTTACGTTTTCTCTACTGAATGCATCTTTGTACTAACCAGTTGGCGTGTGTGACTAAGGGTTACCTACATGATGCACAAGGTGCTCTCGGGAGTACAAAGAGGAGAGGGTAGTCATGGTGACAGGTGAGGTCCTCCTTGAGTTAGTGACCTGGGTTCTGTTATGGCACAGCTTCTCAGCCGTGGCTCTGGTGACATTTGGGCTGAATCATTCTCTGTGGTGGGAGCAGCTGTCCTGTTCTTCCCAGTTCCCCACACACCAGTTATGACAACCAAAACTGTCTCTGGACATTGGCAAGCAACCTTTCATGGGAGAGGGGGTGCAATCTCTGCCAGTTGAGAACCCCTGATGATTGGAGGTGTCGTTGACACGTGCCACATTTACACACTTTCCCAACATCTGGCTCAGCGTCTGGAATATGCAGTTAATGGTTGATAGTAAATAAACTTGTGGGTGAATGAACATGAGTGGGGCAGTTGGGACCAGTTGAATAGCTCTGTCAGTTCCCAGGTTTGGCATAAATTCTGGGCCTAAAATAGTAACAGTTCATATGCAGGGTGTTGAAGTGGAAGGAAGGAAGTACATCCCAATGTAAAGTGCTGGGCCAACATGAAGGTGTCTTCAAAGTGGAAGATACAAAGATGCTTAGATAATTCTTCATGATTCATCAACTAAATGCATCCATACAAGGGAGTCGTATTTCTTTGGAGAGAGCTGAGCTGTATGTCCACCCACCCGATGGAACATCATCTCGAGATCCGTGAGAGGAGTGTGCGAGATGACCCCCGAGGGTTTTTGTAGAAGGTTTCCTGGGTGAGCAGTATGGTGCACCCCCAGCCTCCCTCCTGCAGAGGCAAGCGGTGGGGAAGTGCCAGCGCTAACATAGAGTTTGTATGAGGGAACGCAGGGACACCGTCCAGAGAGGATGTTTGGGAGAGTGTGCTCATACCCACCCTGGTACCGTCCCTGGAAGATGAGGGCGAATGTCCAGTTGACATAGCCCAATGCGTGGGCATGTTTCCCATGGACGGGGAAGGGCCACCCCAAAGGGAAGTTGCTTGGGGTTGTCCTAGACTGTCTCCAGGAGGGGCAGGAGGATATTTCAGAAGAGATGGGCCTCCAGGAGGCTGAGGACATGGAAAGAGTTGAACAGTTGTCCAGACGGGGAAACGTTTGAACATGTCAAGGGAATTACAGGAAGAGATGTCCCGCTGTGAAGAGCCACCTTGGGACATTTGTCTGTCCTGATGGTGAGTACGACTGGGCCACCACCACAGTCCAGCCAAGTGGGATGCTCCTCACGCCTGTCTTCCCTCCCTGCCTCTTCTCCGACCACTGGGGGTCCGGGAGGGTGGTTAGCACAACTGAGGAGGGTCAGGCACTAAGCCAGGACACAGAGACGATAAAAATACCTCCGCCACCTCAAGTGCACACCAGCTCCCGACCTCAAACCTGAACCATGGGATGGTAAAGTCTCAAGTTTGAATAAAGCCCAGCGCTGTGATGGTTTCAGGGGGCTGGCTGTTTTAATTACTGATCTGAGACGGTGCTTTGTGACTCAAAAAGACCATAGGACATTTTATTACCACAGAATGACCAAAGGAGTTATGAGGCTGCCCTGAGGAGTGAATCAAACTGTTAAAAAGTGTAAAAAGACATTGGGAAAGAACAATGCTCTAGGATACTCCCCATGTGCTTCTCTGAAATGGATGCACTTACATCAATTATGTGGCAGTCACTGTTTTTAGATCTTTTAATGGGTTATAACACTCAACCCTCACAAATACCCTAGGTTATGAGTAGTAAGATCACTTTTTATAGTGCAGAGGGGTTAAGCCACCTGCCCAAATTCACACAGCTAACAAGTGGTGGAGCCTGCATTTGGGTCAAGAAATCCAACGCCAATGTCTTTGGCTGCTGGAATAGAGGGGGCCGCTCACCAGTCACAGATGGATGAGACTCAGGGCACCAGCTGAGGGGCTCCTTGCAGATGGATGGCATATGCGTGACAATACAGCCAACCGTGAGGAGACCTGGGATGAGGGAGAAACGAGAAGGGCTGATGCTTTCCCAGTGTCCACGAAGGAGATCATGAGACGGTTACAAGGCAGGAATGGGAAACCTGATTACATGATGCCCTTGGCCAATACTCATCAGCTTTCTGTGTCCAAAGGTTGAGGTGACCGTAGCTGGACCTCCTCCACCCCCAGGCCGCCCTACAGCACCCGTCATGCTCTCCACTGTCACGGCTTGTTGAGCGCGGTCAGATAGAGCCTGAATCTATGCTGTTTTACCTTTGATTTCTGTCGGTGTCTATCTGAAAGCCACGTTCTTCCTTAGCGAGTGTTATTTAATGGGGTTTCTGCCCATAACCCTACACCAAGAGGGTTACTGTTACTGTTACTGTTTCCAACGATGAATCAGGGGCACACCAAAATCAGCCTCTGCTCCCTCCACCATGACTGGAACCTGCTGACTGGATGCTGGGGAGGCCACTTAGCTCTGGCCCTCCCCTCCCCCACCCACCCTGCAAGGTCCGTCAGTTCCCTTCCAGGCTCCGATGGTAAAGCTGGAGCTCCTTGGGTTGGACCCCCAGGGAGCAGGAGATGCCAGGCTTTGGAATGTCCCCTCCCCATCTGTAGCCTGAAGTTGATCCTTCAGAACAGGGTCCAGCTGCAAGAGGCCTTTGGTCTCCTGGACATTGAGCTTGGTTCTAGGGGGTCAAGAGCATGAACTCTGGAGTCGGAGGGTCAGGGTCGGAACCCAGTTTGCACTTGTTAGGTCTTGGTCTTGGGCAAGTTCCTTCACCTTGCACCTCAGTTTCCTTGTCTATAAGATGAGGTCTATTGCACCTCCTTCCCCGGGTTCTTGTAAGAACTGAATGGGTGAATACGTGTGAAGCCTCACAACGATGCCACACCAGGTGCTACATTTGTCTGATTATTAATAGTTACCGTGTTTACATGGGAGCACCCTTACATTGTTAGAATCACAAATTTTGCTCTTATTTCACACCATCTTAGAGTGTTGAGGGAAGGAAAATATTCTTTCAATTGGTCTGTTGAGATGTAGTATGATTTCCTCCCAGGATTGTTGTTAAATTAAAAATTAAACATGGATGCTGACTGACATAAATTAAAAATTAAACATGGATATTGACTGACATAAATTAAAGGCCATGGGAAATATTCTACATGGGCTTTATTCTTGTTCTTTACTAAATCCGTTCAAGCACTGGACCAACAAAGTGCCAGGCGCTGTGCATGGGCTTGAGGACGACAACGATTAAGACCCAGCACTGCGCCCCCCACCTCGGGTCCTAGATCCCTAGAGAAGCAGAAATCTCAATCCACTAGCAACAGTTCAGTGTGAGAGAAACTGTAACAGAGACACTCAGGTACATCCTTGTGAGTCTTCTCTGAAACCACAAGTTGTCTGAGGTTAAGGAAATGTCGACAACATCCTACTGCCTTAATATATACATAATATATGGCATTGAAATATCAAGATTTAATTGTCCTTCAGGACAATGTCTTGAAAGTTCCTGCTTCTCTGTTCATTCTAGGAAAGTATGAGTGGAAATACGTCAGATTTGGGATGAGAATCATTGAGCAGACGGGAACAAATTACCTTCCCAATGAGGGAGCAAGGACCCCCAGTCAGCAGGCACACCTTCTCCCCACACACGTGCTCCGGGGGCCACAAGACGGTCCCTGGCATGCAGCCCAGAAAAGCTCAGCTCCTTTCAAATGGCTTAGAGCAGATGAGCATATAAGATACTGCAATATTCTAGTAATTTATTAATGATATCACATAGCAGGTGTTGGCAGTGTTTCTGTGTGGGTTTTTTTTTTTTTTTACAAGAGTAGAACTTGTTTCCTTCCAAAGTTTATAAGCTTAAAATAAAAATGGGAGAGGAAATTACTCCTGGGAAGAAGCAAACCTGCCTTCCCAAACAAGGGAATTTTCTAGAGGTAAAAGTATAATAGAAGAAAAGGGGGCTCTTTCCTCTCCAGAAAAGTCGACCTGGGACAGGAGTGGTCTGTGCAGGAGGGAGGGGGCAGCCCCTGCCTGGCAGAGCCTGGGATTCATTCCACAGCTGTGTGCTGAGTGCGTGCTACGTGTGGGGTTCTGTGCTGGGGGCCCCATGGGGAAACGGGTATATCCTTATCCATCGCAGATATGCTGAGAATAGGACAAATGATTACATACCACGCTTAGAGTGAGGAAAGCCTACTTTCCCAATGGTTTTTGTCCATTAATTTATTTGATCCTCACACATGCAATCATGCCTCGTCACTGACAGGAAACTGGATCACAGAGCGTCATGTAACTGCCCCAGGCCAGGGTCTCACTGCTGGGAGTGGTGGACCCCAGACTGGAGCTCAGATGTCCACGGAGAAACTCAGAGAGGGGCTCAGATGCGGTCAGCTCCTGCTGGTGGCATGCAGTGCGCTCTCCTGGTGGCCCGGGGAGGTGAGGTCGCAGCAAGACTTGGAAGGGTGTGGGGTTGAACTGAAGGCTAAGCCAGAGGCGCCTGGAAGGTGAGTGATGGACTGATGGTGAATAACAGAGCAGGAATCCATGAGAGCTTTCCAAATGGGTGGACGAGGGTGTCCCTGCCCAAACATCTGCACCATGGGCTCTGTCTGGGATTCTGTTCACCACCTGCCCTGCTCGCTGTGCGTTCAGCACCTGGGACAGTTCCCGACACAGCAGGGCTTCCAGGGCCGTTTACTGACTGTTCCCAGGAGGTGGAGGCGCTCAGGCTTCTGTTTAACTTCACAACAATCTCTCCCTTGACCCTTAGTTCACTCAACTGTTACAACAGCTCTGGGAAGCAAATGGCGTTCCCCATTCAACACATAATTACACACATTATTTTATTAACACAACTTTATTTTGTAAATCTCTTTAGACGAGCCATTTTCTATAAAGAGCAACAGAGGAGAACACACGTGGTAAGCATTTAAGAGACACAAGTTTGGGGCATGCATGTTGTTTTTTATTACAATTTTGGAAAAGTTAAAACAGAATCTTAAATGAAATCTGTACCCATAGTTCTTGCTGTCTGGGATGGGGTCGCTGTAACCTCGGGGACTCTAAGGGCACTGCTTGGAAGCTCCCTGCCTCTGCTGTGTCCCTCTCAGCCATCTGGTATCTGCCATCCGGATGTGGAAAAAAGGAAGAGGAGGAAGAACTTTGAGATCGGAGGTGGACATGGGGGGCAAATGGGAGGGAAGGGAGCAGGACTGATTACAGAGGCAGAGAGCATCATGGGGTCAGGATTTGAGCTCTCACTCTTAGGGTATTTTTTATATCCTTCCCTCAATCACAATTCCAGAACTGGGACACGCCTCGTCTCAGGTTGCCTTGGCCTGCTGTGGCTTGAAGCAGGGTTTCGGTTCCCGGCCAGAGATTGAAGTCAGGCGGTGGCAGTAAGGGCACTGAATCCCAATCACTAGACCACCAGGGACCAGTGGCCCGTGACAAGGCCCTGGCCCTTCAGCTTCGCAGAAACGAATTCCCACAAAGATGGAAAATAGTGAAACAACTGAAGTGTTTATTAGGAGGAAAAATAGTACATGTGGATAGACACACAGGCAGACTCAGAGAGAGAGTCACGCCCTCGTGGTGGCGTGAATCACTTACATGGGGCATTTCTCCCAGGTTTCCTTTGGCCAATCATTTTGCTTTGCTTAGTTCTGAGTCCGTATTTGGTTTATCTCAGGATCCTCCCACGTGTGCGTGTGCGTCTCTTAGCCAAGATGAATTCTAGTGAAGAGGGCTATGGGTAGGTTGACATCACTCCCTTTTTGGCCTCCAAGGAGCCTTTCTGGGCATGTATAGTCAGGCAGGTCTCCTTGACCTCGAGAATAAGGAATATGTGGTCTCTTATCTGGGCAGGACTTAGCTCCTCCTCAACATCATCTTCGAGTATCTGTCCACAGGGGACAAACTCCAGCTGTTCAGCCTGGAGCAATTTACCTCCTGCCTCAGGCCCTTTGGGGTGGCTGATGGGCCCCCCAGAGGGGCCAGACCACTGAGAAAGAGTCACACCCAAGAAGTCTGCAGGGCAGAGAGCTCAGTGCCAAGATCACTGAATATCACGATCTAGACCCACACCAGAGCCCAGGGCAGAACTCAGCTACTATAGGAAAAGCTAGGGATCTGGGCATCTGGAATGGATACAGGACTTCCCAGGTGCCCTAGACAGTGGCTGTCACCCACCTGTCTGGTCTTTCCCTCCTGGGGTTGCTCATGCAAAGATGGGCCTGGAATAGCTCCCTCTTCTCTCTTAAAGCTGATTACGGCCTCAAACCGCAGCCATGATGCTTACCAGATGCTTTTTCTAAGTAGGACAGCTTTGAACAAGGGCCCCTAAATCCCTGGTATCCCCAGATTTGGTCAATGTTGTCCAGCATCTTCAGTTACGGCCCCAAGAAGCCAGCAAGCCTGGCTCTGCAGCCTTGGGGTTTTGGGAGCTGACAGACAATTTTGGTTACCAGGCAACCACTGATTTTTCATAACCAACAAGTACAATGCCACACATGATAAATTTATCAGATAATAATGCAGCTTCCCCACATCACCACACACTGATCAAACCCCAAAGAGCTGTTTTGCAGAGGACTTGGGAGCTTGAATTAAGCAAGAGACACAACTTGAGAGGCAAAGTGTCTGGGGAGGGGACGGAGGCTGTCCTGAAAGAATCCAGCTGCTGCTGGCTGGGTCCAGTCGCTGACACTCTGCAGGGCAGGGCTCCATCCAGGGCAAGTGTCAGCTGACCAGAGGCCTGAGAGCACCAGGTACGGAAACATCTCCTGGTCAGCCTCTGACTGTGGCTCTGCTTCTGTGAGAGGCGGTCTGTCAGGGGAACCTCTTGCCCTCGGGAGAAGGACGATCACAGAACCCTCGGATGGCATGGTCTCCTCAAGTCGGGGAGAACCACACTTCACGATGTTGGTGCTCAGTTACTTGGGGGACGAGTGAGTCCTCCTTAACCTCTGGCAGCCATACTGATAGCTCTTCAGCTGGAGGCTGAGGAATTTGGCCTGCTGTACCTCTGGACAGAGTTGGATTGTCTGAGCACCAGCTCATCTGGGGACAGGAGAGGACCACTGCGGACGGCATCCTGATTGACCGCAGCATCGTGACCGCACAGCCAGACCACTCTCTGGAGCTGCCACCTGTGTGTGGGTGTCTGTGGGGCCCAGTCTCGTGTGGGCACCGCATTTCCTCCTAGACACGTGAAGGATTGTGGAGCAGAAAGAGAAGAACGTCCCCCAGGAGGAGGGAATGCTGCCCGCCAGGACCTGCGCCTTCTCTCTAAGCCTAATGGCCACGCTCAGGCCGTTCTGGGCCCCTCTCCACCTAAATCACGGAGTGTGCCCTAGCTGTTCCCAAACAGCCAGATGATGCTGGGGACTCCTTGCTATTTATAACCTCTGTTAACATTTACACGGTCTGCCCCTGGGAATTCCATGGCTGCTTTTGGTAAATTCCTTCTGGAGAGAAGATGGGGCGGTGGAGGGAAGTGGAAACACCTAGGTTACCGTAGACGCTCAAAGCATCATCAATACTGAAACCTTTTGAGAATGTTGTCTGTTTTTCATAAGGTCTTTTCCGCATTAACTCTCAGATGGTGGCACGCCCCCGTCTCGCTTAGGGACAGCTGTCATTGAGCTACTCAGCCAACACGAGCTGGGCGTTTCCCCATAGAGAAGTGGATGTTGGCGGATGGTGTGGGTTAACGGAGGTGGCGTCCTCCAAGGTACATGGGTCCAGCACCTGCCACAGAGCCGCGGACCCTCACAGACCCTTAGCAGTGGGAGGTGGGAGGTGACGTGCTTCCTGAGGACACAAGGGGTGAGAACCTTTGCTGAAGCTTGGGAGCTACCTTTGTGACATTTGGCCTCACAAGGGGATGATGGATTCCATTCAGCAGGCATTTATGGAGCTCCTCCTGTGAGCAGGGGCTGTGAGAGGTGATGGTGGGGCTCACAGGTAAATCAGAACCTGGTCCTCCCTGGCTGTCTCAGTCAGCCCAGGCTGTGTAACAAACAGCACAGGCTGGGAGCTTCAACAACAGACATTTATTGTCTCGCATTCTGGAGGTCAGAGATTGAGAAGCTGGCAGAGCTGGTTCCTCCTGAGGCCTCTCTCCTGGGCATGTAGGTGGTTGTCTTCTCCCTGTGTCCTCACGTGGTCATCCCTCTATGTGTGTGTCCTGACCTCCTCTTCCGGTAAGGACACCAGTCATGTTGGATCAGGACCCACCCTAGTGACCTCACTGAACTTGATTACCTCTGTAAAGACTCCATCTCCAAATACAGTCACACTCTGAGGTCCTCGGGTTAAGACTTTGACATATGAATTTGGGGGCACACAGCTCGGTCCTCAGCACTGGGCCGTGGGCACCCCTTTTCCCTGCCTTGTCATTCTTGGGAGGGACTCCATGGCCGCACCCGCGAGCCATCCCACCTGGCCGCTCAGCTCCTTGATGGCTCTCTTGCTCTCTTAACCAATGGCCTCCCATCTACTCTGCCTCAGCCGCTGACCCCAAGGACTGAGCAGGAGTCCCTCAGCGCAAAAACATTCCTTCTGCCTTGGTGTCCCCAGCCTGCACGGAGAACCCCAGCCCTCCGCCCTGCGTCCTGCTCTATACACTGAACTGTGACCTCACACGCACGTGTCGAGGTCCCACCCCCTCTGTGACTGCATCTGGAGCTGGGACTTTACAAGGTTTCGTTCCTGAACACAGCTGAGAAAAATACCTGGAAGGTGCTTTGTGTCATGTTATGGGGCGACCTCGGGACACACACAACTCGCCTGGCACCGACCCTCATGGCGTGTCTGCGGAAAGAAGCGAGAAGGGCGGGGGGTCCGGGCACGGCCCCTCACGCCCCATAGTCTTTCCAAATCTGTGTAAAGTTATCACATCGTCATAAAGTTAAGCTCATCTCCAACAATGCTGTATGGCTCGTTTTATGCCAAACGAAAGTCACTTTGGGAAGTTTGCTTTGACAGCTGGTGAAATAATGCGGAGATCAATACGCAAAGCCGGCTCACAGGCAGCGCTGGGGTGACCGGCCTCACCAGCGGTCAATAGCACACAATTAAGATAATAAAAAGTGAGGACGGGCAGGGGCCTCCGAGGTCAGCCGGCCCAACCCCTTCATTGAGCGGATGAGGAAATTGAGTCCCGACGAGGGGCAGTGGCCTGGCCAAGGTCGCCCGGCGGCGTCTGCACAGCGAGGCGTGCACCCCTCCCGCTCCCTGCTCCCCGCGTCCGACCGGCTCCATCCGCCTGGGGAGTCCTTGAGGCCCTGTTGTTACTGCACATTCTAGTTGAGAGATTGATTCACGACTGAGTGCAATTCCCAGCTGCGCTAGATTTATAGCCCCAGACAGACGCATGCGGAGCGGTCCTCCTTTTCCACGAGATGGGGATTGAGGACCCTCGGCGCTGATCTGCGGGAAACCCAGAGCCACACAGACCCCGTGCTGGAAGTACTGCAGGAAATGGAGTGGGTGTTTTTTCCATTTGCAAACCCTCTGGGTTTATCGCTCCATCTGCCCCAGGCATCCACATCGTAAGGGTCATTTTGGTGCCGTAAAGACTTCAGGCTCATCAGCGTCAACTCTCTGAAGCCAGCTGGCTTGGAGCAGAGCTGGGCGTGTCTAAAACCAGACAGACGGCGGGTGTGTGCATTTAATCCATCACAAACGAGGCCTCCAGAGCTTAATCACCTGCTCTTCCCTTTGACACCAGAGCAGGTTGAATTGAATATTGTTGCTTTTGTTCGGGGAGATAGCAGAGGCCGAAGCAACTGCCAGGAGCTGATAATGACTCAAATCGTGCTCTTGTGAAATGGAAATGGCTGGGAAAATAAAGGAGGCGGTGGGAGAGGACAGGCTGGAGCAGAGATGGGATTCTCCCACCCTGCGCTGCGGGAGGGTTGCCTGCTGTAAACGAAAGGCTCACCGAGAAGGCGCCCCTTTGGAGTTTAAACTGAGCTGATTTTCAGACGCAGCTGAAAATGCACAGAGCACAGCGGACTCCACCCCCTGGGAATTGCTGGCTGCTTTCCCCACTGGACGACACTGTTTGATCAAATTTTATCGCAGTGACAACCAACAGAGGCTTGTAAAACCTGCAGCACAAAATGATTTATTACCTCAGATGAAACCCCCCTCCCTCCCTCTGCATTCTGAGAAGCCCCCTTGCTGGAGACGGTGCTGAGGCTCTCCAGCTACCCCCTGGCAGAGACGGCATCCGGGTTCCAGGAAGAACTGGGCCGTAGGTGGAAAAGGTGACCCGGGGGCCCAGCAGGTGCCCGCAGGTGCCAAGGTGCTGTCACCACGGGGGACTTCAGCACGTGCTCCCCCCAGCGCACTTAGACCTGGCCCTTTGGGGTAGGTCTTAGGCATCTTTGCTTTCTTAGGGGTCCCTGGTTAATTCTAATAGAGCTTATGCAGACCAGATGAAGAACAAATTATATAAACAGGAAAAAACAAAAACAAAACCACGATGGCAGCAAGGGGAGGACTTTCCCCGCATCACTTGTCAGGAGGGGGTTGCGGGGAGTCTGAAGACCTGAGCCCACCCCTCAATGTTGAATTCTCCATCTGAGGGTGGGGCCGGCGTGTCTCTGAGTCCCACCCGGGTGCCCCTTGTGGCCGTGCGGGAGAGAGGGCTCAGAGAGAGCTGGCAAGAGTCACGTGGTTGGCGGGTGCGTCATGCAGTAATCCAGGAACCCCCGGGTTCCCCCCTGCCCCCAGAGTGAGGGGAAGGTCGCCAGGGCCTCTGTGAGTCGCAGAGGCACAGAAGTAGGAAGGAACCCAGGGCCAGGTGAGGCCCGGAGTTCTAGGCACAGAATCCGGGGACGCAGAACCAGCGGGCCAGTCGGCTGATTATAGCTCCGTGCTCCCTCATCTGTCCTGTCCTCCTACGGACCCCCAGGTGAGAAAGGGGGGCCGGGCCGCTGAGATCTGCGGTGCCAGGCTGGGCGTGCAGCCGTCTCAGGGGCTAAAACTCGGACAGGTGGGAGACGCATGGGACCAAAGGCCCCCAGGAGACCCCCTTGGCGTCTTCCCGGCCCCAGGATGGAGTCTGACGGTGCCTGCAAGGACGTGCCTTTGCAGCTTTAGGTAACGGTCTGGGCAGTCCTCGTCTGTTCTCATGCAAACACACGTCTGTCCCTGCTTTTGGAAGTTACAGAGAGAGAAAATCTCTGGCGCTGGTGAAGCTTGGAGGGCAGCGGGGTGACATCCAGCAGCATTACATAAACGTTCGGCTCTCAGACCCAGAGGAACTCGCCCCCACACACACACACAGGGCAGGGGGAGAAGCGAGCTGCCTCCTTCCAGGGCTGCGAGACCAAATCACCGCAGACTGGAGGCTTGTAAACAGCAGATGTTGATTTCCCGCAGTTCTGGGGGCTGGATGTCCTGGACCAGGTGCCGGCACGTTAGGTTCTGGCGAGAGCCCTCTTCTGGGCTGCAGACAGCTGTCGTCTCGTGTTCTCACACGGGAGAGCTCTCTGGGTCCCTCTTATAAGGATACTAATGCCACCCGTGAGACCCCACCTCCAAACACCCTCGCATCAGGGATAGGACTTCAACACAGGGATTTGGGGGCAGAAACGTGCACCCACAGCCTGGCAAGCACCCCAGGGTGGCAGCAGCAGCACGTGTGGGATGTCTTGCAGCCAGGTAGCCTGGAGGAATACCTGGAGGAACTCCTTGTGGGTGGGGCTCGGAGCCTGGCTTACGGAAGGCCATGCAGCCGTTTGCCGTTTATATTCTGAAGGTTATTTGTGATCGATTTTGTGATCCTATTAGTACAGGACCAAGTAGACCTCAAGCAAACACTATGAAAAGGAAAAGAAGGATTATTTCACACTGGTAGGAGACAGAATCTGTAAAAGTAAAAAAAACATTTACAAGGCGCATTATCAAATATCAAAACACACAGAACAACAGTAAAAGCCACTTGGAAAGACAACTGTAAACGAAACTGCAATATAATAAAAACCTTGACATCTGAGCATGACGGTGGCAGTGGAAGTAAATGTCTACTGCACGTCACGTGGGTGATTCTCTAACACGTGCCACTGAATATGTGAGAATCCGGTTTACAGGCAGACACACGCAGACACAGGCTCCCACCCATGGCCAGAGCAGGCGGCTGGTCAAACGTTGACAGAACACTCACAAAAGTGTAGACCTGGCCACAGAGAAAACACAGGAGTTACCCAGACAAAGTCATCATTGTATCTGTTATGCGGTAAAATAAACCCGGAACTCAGTAACAACCTCAAAGAGAACAGATGGACAGAACTCTGGTCTCTGGAGCTGGAAACACCGGTGATGTTGGCTCACGTCGCTGGCCGAGGAGATTTCATTGTTGTCACTTTTGTGTACAGAGTCCAGCCCTTCTGAATAGTTATCCTAACGACACTCAAGACATAACACTTGACCGAAACGATGCTTCCTGGGCATTCACAGCCTTAAAATAAAACAACATGAACGTTCCTTGAACTGAGGAAGTTAGAAAAATAATGGAAAATCTTGAAAAATCCACAAGGAATTATTATTAGGGAAAAATAAGAGTAGAAGAAGAAATAAATGAATTAGAAAACAGTACACTTTATAAACATTTGTTGTGCTATGCACTTCAGAAATTAAAATTTTTAAATTCCTAGGAATTCTAACCAGAAAGGGAACTAAAACATGAGTACAGATGTAGATGAGGGTCAAATTTGTACATTTAAATGGTTTACAATTATAAATGTAAACTGATCAATTGAAAAACAAATCTTTGATAAGTGGGTGTGATTTCAGACAAACACAAGTTATCAAGTTGATTCTAAGAGGTGGGAACCCCCAGGGCTCTGAGTGCCCACCTCCCAGGGCTCAGGAGGAAGAGCTGAGTGAGGAAATTCATTAATGTGGGATGCCTGTGTGCAAATTCTCGAGGAGGGAAAACGCCATGTTAAAATTGCCAGTTGGAGGACGGGTAAGCCGGTGCCCAATGCGTGGACAGTCCGATAGCTATGTGTTGGATTGCATGAATGAATAAAAGGATGAATGAATGAACTGTGTGTGGCCGGGGCACAGAGGGCTAGGAGGATCTTGAGCATTGCAGTTCATGGACAGCTTTGATTTGACGTACGTAGAGGGTGGCCAGTCGAAGCCCACCTCTCTTCCCATCCCATGGGCAAGGGCTCACCCTTTTCCCTGACCATGCCAGCCTGACACCCCGGAGGAGCAGAGAAACTGCAGGAAAAGACCTTGAACATCGGATGCCAAGGCTGGGAAGGCAGAGACCAGGGTGGCTCGTTTCTACAGGAGGGGCTCTGGGCATGGCGGGAGGGTGGGGATGCAGACGTCCACGTGCATCTCAAAGGGGTCCCTCAGTTCCCCACGTCCACGTCCCCCGGCTGCGGGACCCTTCCTGCAGGGAGGACTCACTTCCTGGGTCCTCCCGTCCCCCGCCTCCTGTCTCTCATGGGAATCCTGTTCCTTTGGGTTCCCATCTCAAGTTTGCATCGTTTACGATGCTACATTTGCACCTGGACACTTGCTGCTTTTTTGTAATTACTAGTTAATTACTACTCCCCCCAAAATAAAGTTGTTAGCTCCTTGAAGGCAAATGACCTTGTCTGTATTTTTTAGGGTTTCACCTCCAGGGTCTATACTGTTTATGCAAACATTCGTCCCTTGTGGAAGGAAAGAAGGAAGGAAGGAAGGAAGGAAGGGAGGAAGGGAGAGAGGGAGGGATGAAGGAAGGGAGGGATCTTCTCCCGCCCTGGCTCTGGCCCAAGGTCAGCCCAGTGATACCCCCAGTTGGTCATGATGTTCTCTGAACCCCAGCCCTGGAAGGGGGTCCCGAGCCCCCACCACCAGGAGGCACTTTGGAAACGCCCAGAGCTAATGCTGACGTGTGACTCTCAATCCAGGTTTCCCCGTAAGTGCTTCTGTGTGTCTGGAAGGGTGTACTCTGAAGGCCCTCCATGACGGAAGTATTCTTCTCTCTTCTAGAATACTGTTAGCTGGTGGGTATTGAGCGAATCATTATTGACAGTAGAGCCTTCCTGGATGAGCGCCCTCCCTGCTCAGGTATAAACACCTGATGGCCAGGTAGGTGTGTGGTAACCCCTCAGGTGGGCAGACGGCAGTGAAACCCGCCATCCCATGGAGCTTTCTCCAAGTTCATCTCATCACTGATCTCGCCCAAGGTCGATCCCTGCCACTGCCTGTGGACGACGTGTGTTCCTGACGCCCCCTGGGGTCAGGGCCTGAGTCTCTCCCCCTTTTCTCCTGGTCACTCGGAAGACAAGCCTCCTGAAATCCACCCGGCCACGAAGTGCAGCCGTGGCCGCTGCTCAGTTTGCTCTGTCCGTGCCCGTGGAACCCACGTCAGCCTGGGGCCGCCGCCCATGAATCTCTAGCTGGGATCGTGCTTCCCCCGGGAGCGAGACACAGCCCTTAGCCCGTCCTGCCCGTGACATACCCAGGGCTACAGGTCTGTGCTCACTGGGGCTGCATTTTCTCAGTTTGTTATCTCTGTTTCGCCTCCTCAGAGAGCATCTTCTCTGGATGAGGGCTGGACAAAGAGGCTGAGTCAGGGCGATAAACAAGAGACCATCTCCCCGCATCTGCCTTTGTTTTGTGCTTTTATTTAAGGGTAAAGAAATGGTCTAATGCAGGATTGAAAAGGGAACAGCAGACCAAGCTCACGATTCCCCGCAGGACTCGAGCAGCCGTCAGAGGAGGTGGAGCTAGACGAGCCCTAAAGGCTGCTCAGCGCCCCTGTGTCCCTGCGGGCGGGGGAGTGCGGCTTCTCCACCACGGAGGATGCTGGCCCTCGGGTCCTCGCCTCCTGGATAGAAATGCGGCTCATTGGCTCCTCCGCACCTGGCCGCCCACCCCGCGCCCCTCCCCTTCCAAGGAGGCCAGCGCCGACCACCCCTGGAGCCCCAGCCCCAGAGCCCTGTGGTCAGGCTCACCCTGAGCGTGTCAGGCTGTGCACAGCGGAGGACATTTTCCTCTGAGGCCTCGGGCCGGGGCAGGGCTAGCAGCACAGGCAGAGGCTTAGAGGGAAGAGTAGCAAGGATGTACCTAGAACAAGTTTCAAAAACACAGAACTAAGTAAAAATCGAATCCAAATCCAAATCCAGTTTGATGGGAGGAGGTACGAGCTGTGAACAGACACCAGGGTGAGTCACCGGGTCACCGGTCCCTCTGGGAGCAGGGTGGCCGCCACAGGTGGGGGAGGGGCCTGTCTCCTGTGCCCCTCGTGGAGCTCCGGCCCCCAGGATGGCAATTTCAGCCACTCCTGTAACCCCTCCCCCGGGTTTTGTGTGCCTCCAAGGCCCTCCCAGTCAAGCATCCATGAACTGATTGGTTCTAATCAGAACCAGTGATGTGAAGTGTTGTTTGGAGCCATTTCCCCAGAGGTCACCGGCCGAGTACCCAAGGCTCTGCTCACCTGCTCTGCTCTCCCCTCGCCCCGCCCCCGCCCCCCAAGAGGCACAGCCCGCCTCCCGCACCCCTGGGTCCAGAGCCATTGCTGGGTCCCTTGCAGTGCGTCTCCTTTGCTTGGAAGAATGGACTCGGTTCCGGATGCGTCTCTGCTGCTCGGTGCCCTGGCTGCGTGGACCCTCCCGTGCTCACAGTGTGGGTGCATGGCCAGAATGCAGCACCTCCGTCAGGACAGGACAGCTCCACCTATCTCCCTCCAGCGGTGGCGTCTCTCAGCTCCGGCCGCTCAGGTGGAGGAGGGGCTGGGAGGTGCCTCCTCGTCTGTGCTGTCGTCCTCGTCCCGTTTGTGGAAACTCAGAAGCCTGGCCTCTGCAGAGGCCCTCCCGCCAGAGAACCAGACACTCGGTCCCCATGTGTCCCTGGCAGGTCCTCCTTGGAGAGGGCAAGCAGCCGCCTTGACTGTCCTCCCCCGATGTCCAGGGACTTTTAGGAAAGGTGGGGTCTGTGGGCACTTGGGCTGCCGCTGGCCTGCAGGGCATGGGTTAGTGCCCAGTCAGTCCAGGGCAGGGGTGTGAGGAGGGGCCCACGAGGAAACAGACTTGGATAAAGAAGGGGGTAGTGATGGAGTCATCACAGGTCAGGGGGGCTGGGTGCAGACCACTGGGGGGGGGTCTGGTGAGGCCAGAGCCAAGCCGGTGCTCAGCTGGGCGCTGGAGAGCCCTGGGAAGGACTCAGCCTTGCCCTGGTCAGGGGCACCTCATTGTGAGTGCTTCTCTTGGGCCCAAGAGGGACTTCCCCTCCCCACCACCAGCTTTTTATCAAAATGTCGAGTGCACAGGGCAGCTGAAGTGATGTTCCACGTCCAGGCTTCTTTCTGAGGCTGGAGCGAAGTACGACCTGGTCAGTGACGGCGTCCAGTTCCCGGGGAGCCTGAGCCCTTGTCCCGGGCGACGGGGCTGAGGGTGAGGCCCCGCGGACGTGAGGACACTGCCCCGCAAACAGGAGGAGAGCTGGCACGGGAGGCGGCTTCAGGGCTGGAGCGTCTACCATCCGAGGAAAATTAGGCTCCAAGGGCTGGGTCGCCTTGAGCCCCCAGAGAAGGCGTCCTGGCAAGAATATTTTGCGTCAATAGGAGAGAAAAAATATGAATTTACGGAAAACCGGTAGAATGTTTTGCACGGAGAGTGCGATGCAAACGCCGTCCAGACGGGCCCTCGGCGGGAGGCTGTGGCTCAGGAGGGAAACAGGACAGCAAGTGCCTCATCTCGTCCAGGCCACAGGGATTCCAGGGGCCGGGCGTGTTAACAAGGCAAAGTGGCCACAGCCACCCGGTTCCCGGAAGGCCGGGCCAAGGAGGCCATCAGCACAGAGATGGCAGGGGCACCTGCAACCAGCCAGGGGGCCTCTCGGCCGGACTCCGCACACCACCTCTCTGTGTCTGCAGCTGCAGGGCACCCGGCCTCTGGCGGACGAGCTAGTGCTGCTGTTTATAACGTCTCCTGATAACCGAGCACGGCGCCGGGGACGCGTGGACTAAACGCATGCGGCTGAGCTGGGCCGAGGCGGGGAGGGAGGCTGGCATGGCAGCCCCGCTCTGCTCTCTGTGGGGCCTGTTAGTAGGCGGTCCTCCGGCTCAGCAGCAGGTCAGATCCGGGAGCATCAGTGACACACACCAGGTCTGCCTTCCCAGCCCTGACGGTTTGGTTTGATTTACTCCTTTTTAAATAAAAGAAAAGGAACACATCTACTTTCTGGATGGGGGGGTCTATACGGTCCAGATCCAGAGGTGGTGGTTATCACTCCCCTGCCCGCATGCGCTGGCTACCTGTCTGGAGGCCTGTTTGCCCCTCACTCTGCTCAGCGCACAAAGGGGCCACCCCGGCCGCGTTTGTCTTCGCAGCTCCCGTGTCCCCATCATGTCATAGGGTGGAGCCCTGGCCCGGATGAGACAGTGTCAGGAGGCAAGGCCTCTGGAGGTGATCAGGTGAGGCGAGGCGGGAGAAGGGCCCCGTGGTGAGACAGGTACCTCCTAAGAAGAGGAAAGGACCAGGGCCCCCCCACCCCCAGGTGAGGACACAGCAGGAAGGTGGCGTCTGCACCCAGGAAAGACTCACCAGGAATGGCGTTGCCCTTCTCGCAGCCAGAAGTGTGAGGAACGAACGTTTAAGCCGGGGTTTAGTCACAGCTGCCTGAGCAGCCCGAGACGGCACTTCTCCATCCTGTCTGCTGTCCAGTTGCTGCCCGAGTCCGTGCGCGGCAGCTGGGACCCCCGGGGGCCCCTAACCCAGAGCAGAGCTCCCGGCACTGCGCTCGGCAAGCAGGGAAACGTGCACACACATCCCCCTGGGCTGAGCTGCTTCCTGGGGAAAGAGGCGGGCGGTGCTGGTGCAGGACTGCACGTGCCAGGGACCCCCTCGCCCTGAAACCGCCCAACCCTGCTGCCTGGGGCTCTGGGGGAACTTTTAAGTCGGTTTCGTCTCTTTGCTTGGAGCAAATCTGAGAGCAGTTAGCGTCTCTGATTCTGCTGCTTGATGCTGAGAACAAACGCTGACCCGAACAATTCTTTCTTCAAAGGCTCGGGGTTGGGGGAGTGGCGGTGGCCGGGGCACCAGGCTCTTCCCTGGCTGTGGCTTTTCTTCTTTAATCTGCGCCTTGGCCGGAGAAAGTTGAGGCCCGGGAGAGCTGATTCCCGTGCTGACTTGGGGCTGAGACGACAGGGAACCGCTGGGCCTGACCACGAGGGACATGGCGAGTCAGGAGAAAATCCGTTCAGCCGGCTCGCGGCTCGGTCCCCACGCCCACGCCACGTGGCGTGTCGGTGTCTTGCTGTGAGGCTGCCAGGCAGGACGACCCACGCCCCTCACTGCACACACTTGGCCACACCCGCAATAAAGCGGCTGATGTACCTCTGCCATCGAGAGCCTTCCCAGGGCTCCAGCGGATGCTCCCCTGAATCCCCGGCAGGCAGCGTCCCCAGGAGCCAGACTGCAAAGGGGTCCGGAGGGGAGAGAAACGGAGGCCAGGGACGCTGCTGGGAGACGCCCGCGACCCGGCACGGCCGCCTCCGGGGAGGGAGGCCCAGCCTTCACGCAGCCTCCCCTCCTGCCTCTGCCCTGCCTGCCCCAGCGCAGTCCCCTGTGAGGGTCTCGCGGAAGCCCCGGACCCTGGTCGTGCCGACCTCCCCCCACCCCAGCCCCGACCACCCCCCCTGCACCCCTGACACCCACAGCGGGGAGCTGGCCCCCTGCCCGGAGAGCCGGGGACTTGCACACCCTCTGCCTGGGCAGGGCCGGGACTCTTTTCTCCCCGTCCCTCCTGAGACCCCAAGCAAGTTCCTCCGTGTCCCTCACGGAGGGTCCTGACCTCCTTCTCCTCTGAGAGCCCCACCTGCCTTGTCGAGTCAGCCCTGAGCGCCTACGGCGAAGGGGGCAGCCTCTCTCACCACTGTGTCCCCAGGGTCCCTGCAGCGCCTGACCCTCAGGGCCTCGGTCAAGGTCTCTGGTTAGCAGTCAACACCTCCTTTCCGTGGCCACGGTTTCACTAAACTTCCGACCGTCGGGCTAGACTTCTCTGGAAGGAGGAGAGGCCAGCTGGCCCTGCGGGTGTCTCTGAGGACCTGGGTCCCGGGGAGGTCGATGACACCTCGATGGGGGGCCTGGGGGCGAGTCCCAGCCCTGTGCTGACCTGGTGGGTGAGCCCAGGGCCGTCACAGGCTCAGGGTGCCCCCTGCACTGTTCGGGGGCAGGCAGCGAGTGACCACAGGGGCGGCAGCAGGCACGTAGCTGGTTCCCATCCCTCCCGTGGCTCCTGGAAGGTCCTGTCACCTTCGCTGTGGAGGACCCTGGGGTAAACCGAGGCCTGGGCTACCCGCACGATGACCCAGAGGGACCTCCGGAGGCGGTTCTGTCCCTGTGCCGGGTCAGCTCTGCCAGGACTGCCGACTAGAGCTTGAACAACAGACGTTAACTTTCTCACGGTTCTGGGGTCTGGAGGGCTTCATGCCGAGTAGCTTGGGATCCCAGCCCCATGCCTGTAAATGGCCGTGATGTGTCCTGTAAGGGATGGCCAGGCGGGTACGGCCACGAGAGGAGGCGTAGGAGGGGCAGGGAAGCAGAGCTCGTTACACTCCCGGGTCCTGGAGGCCGGAGGCACCGACCTCACGCGGGGCCGATGGCAGAGGCTTCCTGCCCTCCGGTCACTGCCCCCTGCCCCCCAGAGCCCCCGGGGGCTGAGAGACTCGGGCACACCAGGTCCCCAGTGCCCTGAGCTTAACCCAGCAGTGAAGCGGCCAGGAGGCCCACGGGACACCAGGGTCGTGGACAGTGGGATCCGAACAGGTGCCCATGGCCGGGGGGGGGGCATCAGGAGCTGGTGAGGGTCTGACCTCCGGGGCGGGCTGGCGAGCTGACGGCCCCTGGGAGGGAGCGCTGCCCGGGGGGATGAAAGCTGGAGGCAAGGTCGGGGGTCCTCCCCGTGAGTTGTGAGGGTCTCTGGTGGGGAGGGGGAGGGGCAGCGCCCAGGGGGCTGCAGGGAGGGGGCGGGAGGAGTTAATGGGCCACCGTGGCGCCCGGATGTGGCCGAATTAATGGATGGAAACGCTCAGACAGTGGGTATTAAACAGACTCATAAAATCCCCAACCAAAAACCACGCTGAGCTTCCAAAGTGACTCAAACAAGCAGCGAATAAAAGTCTAAAATTATTGAAAACCTTTTAAGAAGATTACTCTGCAGACCTAGTCAGACCACTTCAGCTGTCTGTAAAGATGTTAACGGCTTTTTTTTTTTTTTTTTTAACTTCAGTGTTTTTAACAAGAAAACATTTCACAGCCTTTTCCCCCACTGAGCTTATCATTTTAGGTCACTTTTGAAATGGAAGGCTGATTTTTTAATAACTTACCAAACACAGCTGAAGAATAGACGTGTCCTTTTCATAACGTGGCATATCCGGCGCCTGCGGGGGAGGCCCCTCCGTGGTGGCGGACCCCTCGGGGACCCGTCTCCTCTTCAGCCCAGAGCCACTGTGCAGGGTCTCAGCAGAAATCACCAGATGCTCCAGGCAGAAGCGCTTTGACTCCTTGGGGCAGAAGGTCTTGTCTCGATGGGAAGGTACTGTCTCATCCGTGCTTTGTCCGTGGGCGGCAGGCGGGGAGCTGCTCCCTGACCCTGGGAGGCTCAAGGGCAAAGGAGCTCGGAGGATGGCAGCCAGGGTGGGTTCGTGGAGCCCCTGGCCTAGTGGGAGCTGAGCCCCCAACTGTGTGCGTTCCCCGAGGCTGCAGCACGTCTGGGGGCCCGTCGATGCTGGGCCTCCCTCCCAGGGGAGACTCTGCTTTCCAGGGCCGACCCCAGCCTGTCCTCCAAACCTGAGGGTCGGGAGCGGAGGGTCAGGTCAAGCCTCCTGCAGCCCAGATGAGTGGGGATGCTCTTAGGACACCCTTGATCCCTGGATCCTGGCTCAGCTCAGGGTCAAGATCAGTGGAGCTGGGAGGAGGGGGCGGGGACGAGGTGCCGGATGGGCGGCCGGCATGGAAGCTGCACCCCGAGACTCCGGAGTCAGGAGAAGGCCCGGCACTTCTGCCAGACCTCGGGCCCCTTCCCCTCCAGCTGCCCCCTCACACTCCATCCTCTGGGCCTCTCCCAGTTGGGAGGACCACAAGCTGAGAGCAGAGCTGGGTGGAAGGAGAGCTCAGGCACTTGCAGTGGGCGCCAGGCTCCCTCCCAGGTCCAGCAAAGTCCTGGACCAGCTTGTGGGCTGGTCCCAGCCAGGCGGTGCTTCCCTCAGCCTCACCGGGAAGCCCGTGTGTCACACAGCGCGTGTGCAAGGAGCCGGGGTGCTGTGTCCCTTGATGTTTCTCCAGCTCCAGGGGATCCCCGTCTTGTCTGAGGGAGAGGCCGTCCTAGCCGTCCTGGGGTGGGGCAGCTGACCTGGGAGACTGGCCAGGGCAGGCCCACAGTGGACGCGGGGGCAGATCGTCGGTGGACACGGGGGCGGGCCGTCGGTGGACGCAGGGGCAGATCGTCGGTGGACGCGGGGGCAGATCGTCGGTGGACGCGGGGGCAGGCCGTCAGTGGACGCTCCCCTGGCTGACACAGGCCCGTCTCCATCCCGCCTCAGGTCCATGCAGCCCGGGCCAGTGTGACAAGGCCGCACCCTCTAAGTCTTGTTCCCTGTGTCTTTTCTATGTGGATCTCCACATAGGACAGCTGACGGTGCTCCTGGGTGAAGGGGTGAAGGCCTCACGAACCGCAGTGCAGGTCCCACCACGACCCCTCACCTTTGGGGGCCCATGAATCTGGGGGAAAGATCAGAACATTCCCCCTGAACGTGCCTGTTCTTCATCTCAGCCACAGAATTTGATTCCCTACAAGGCTGAGGTACAAGTTTAGTTTCTCCCTCTATTTTATATTAAATGAGTCTATACATATTTCCCTTTAGAAGAAAATTAAGTGCATAATTAAAAAGGAAAAGAAAGTCAGTACTGAAGACTATTTATTATTTGAGGGCAGGGGCCATGTGTGGGTCCCTGGAGATGAGATGGGGTGGAATCAGGGCGTCCCCCTGTCACCACCCCCTCCGTGGAACATGGCCTGAGTGACTGGGCCTGTGTGAATCTCACAAAAGGAAATTCAAACTGTACATCAGGGTTGGAGAAGAAGAAATACAACGGCTGTTTCAGATGACATGAATGTGTACCTGGAAAATCCAAAGAAATCTACAAACTGTTCTATTTAACAAGTGATTTCATCCAAGTCACTGGATTCAAGGCCATTTCATTAGAAAAGCAGCAAACAAACAGGACAATACTTTACAATGCTGCTGGCCATGGCACCCAGACATCAGATACTCAGGACCACCTCTGACTCTGTGTAGGACCTCCGGACTACACAGCAGAAACCACCGCTGCGAGAAATTACAGAGATAAGTGGACAGAAAGGCCGAGTTCATGGACAGACTCCCCCCCCATTTATAGATATCAGTGCTCCCTCAAATAACATGAACATTAAAATCTGACCTCAACTGTAATCCTGGTAGTGTCTTCCTCCAGAAATCAACAAGCTGATTCTAAATTCCACCTGATGATTCAGAGTCCAGAAGAAGCGCAGAGCTGAGGGTCTGCAGACATCAGGGCCGCACACCTGTATTATTATTACCACGAGCCTGTAGGAAGAAAGACAGCACGACCTCGGGGCAAAGACAAACACACAGACCCGTGGAACATGAGATGCATTCCAGAAACAGACTCTCCTCGTCTATGATGAAGAAAACACTCCTGCAGTGGACGCGACAGTCTTCAGTAAAAGGTTATTCACTGCAAACAGGCAAAATACTTGAGTAGATCCGAGTGGCCGATAGATGCACCGTAAGATGTTTGATTTCTTTAACCAGTTCTTTCCAATGATGATGCAGAGGAGGGCAGTGAGGCCAGCTCGAAGGGGTCTCGGGCACAAAAGTGTGACAGTCAGTTTCCCAGAGGCCGAGCACCGGGACCTCTGGGTCCTCCCAGGGCCACTTGCCTGGGTCACCCCAAGCATTGCAGTCACTGCTAGGGCGGGTCCACCCCAGCGGGTCCCACGCAGGAGTGGTGAGGCCAGGAGGGAGGGAGGGAGGGAGGGGTGACCCCCAGTGCCTTCCCGCCTCATCACATGGACATGGTCCCTAGCGCAGTGCACGGATGTGGGGACCCAGCTGTCCAGGGGGACCCTGAGAGTCCTCCTAACAGGAAGGTCGCAGAGGTCGGGTCGATTTTCATTTCTGTCTATGAAAAAATTAATCAATCGGTCTAAGAAAGAAATGGAACGTTTTATTCAAGCCAAATTGAGGATTATAACCTGGGAACAGCCTTTTAGAAAGCTCAGAGAACCGTCCCGCCTGTTAGAGGTCCAGCACAGTCATGTAGGTTTTTGAGACAGAGGGCTGCCCGTTAAATGACAGATTATTGACAGTTTGCACAATCAGATCTACACGTACAAAGTGAGTGGAGGGTCATGGGTCATCGTGGCCCCTCACAAGATTAAGAAGGAAGCTTATCTCCGAAGGAGCTGTTTTGCTTCACTAAGATAATGTTGCTGCTTATGGTTGAGCAGGTATTTCTGCCGATGGGGAAGGTTTGGTCGATATATAATGCAGATACACAGTGCACAGTGCAGGGAGAGAGGGGGCCAAGGGCAGAGAAAAGTTTCGATGTTTAGATTTTCCTTGACTTGCCTTAGAATACAAACTTTTATTTTATCCTGTCCCAAGTGGTTTAGTGGAGAATAAAAGTGGGGATGGGGGTGGCTTCCTGGAGCTTAAAGGGGTAAGACTTGGATACCTGGGAAATCCCTTGAGACTGAGTCACCATCCCCGACACCAGCAGATGAAGGAGATCACGGCTACCTCAGATTCTTCCCCCCAGTTTATAAGCCCGGGGTCCCCGGGTGAAGAGCCCTTTGTGAAGTTTGAGGAAAAGGCACCGCCTCTTGCCCTGGCTCCTGAGTCCAGGCAGAGATATGCAGCCTCTGGAAGGGAACCCAGGGGTGTGTCTCCCTGATTTGAATATTCAGGTAGGAACAGTGGCCGTGCCCCTGAGCGAGGTGATCGAGGAGGGTCCGGGGGGGTGGGGGCTGGGAGACAGTTAAGTGTGGGGACCTGTGATCCCCTCCTTCTCTGAAAAGTCATGTCCCTGCTTTCTTATTAACTAATTAATTAGTTTTAATTTTCCAAGCTCTCTTCTTAAGTTTTGCTGGCATCCTCTGAAGGGACCTCTGTTATGAGGGGAGGGAGAAACGGCTGAACCTGGCACCCCTCCACCCTCCTCTTTCTATTTCCCAAAGTCCAACTAGACCCTGCCTTCTCCAGGAAGCCGCCCAGATTGCCCCGACCATGGGCATCACTCCCACGCAGCAGAATGCCCACTTGGCTGACTAGGCAAGGCTGGGATGCTGCCTGGCGTCCTCTGACCATCCGCACTGGGGCTTCGTCCCAAGTCGGGGGGAGTCCTCGACCCAGGACCCAGGCGGCCATGTTCCTGTCCAAAGCCTCATTCTTGAATCAACCGTCACAGAAGGGGCAGAGCTGGCTTAAATGTGGACAGTGGGTGAGAATCAGGTGCCCTGCGGGAATGTCGTAAATAGTCCACAATAGTCGGTGTTCTTAGGTGGCCGTTTACCAGAAATCGGCATCATGTAGTGCTGGTGCTGCCAGGAGGGAGTCCACACCTTTTGGCCTGGCTTCCCCCGCGTTCCCTGACCCCCATCTCAGCTGAGCGGAGCTTAGGGGCCCCTGCACCCCGGGAGGGCAGCTGCCCGCCCCTCCCAATGCTGCTCCCTGTGGAAGCCTGGCCGAGCTCCATCCGCCTTCCCCACCAGCAGGGCCCTGACCTGACCATCTGTGTCCAGCCGAGCTCTGGCCGCTGGTCAGTAAAAGGTGCCAAAATGAGGGGTTCTGGCAGCCAGCACGGGAGGGTTCAGAGGTGGAGAAGTTTGGGGGGGGCCGGTTCTGGGGCCAGAGGGCCCCGTGTGGCCGGGCTTAGCGCTTGGCCGTGAAGTGAGCGCTGGCGGTAGTCCGGCCGCGGCAGTCAAGGCCCCGCCTCTGAGCTCCCTTCCTGCCTGGGCTGTGGTGCCTCCAGGCTCAGCCTCGTCTAGGATGCCCCACAGGGCGGGTACCATCCCTGATCCACCCTCGAGGGTCAGGAGCCTCGCCCGGTACCCTAGTGCGAGCTGAGGTCTGTCCAAGCCCGTGTTCGCACCTTGGGTGTTCCTTCTGTTACCTGATCGTCGTCCGGGGGCCTGGCCTCACTCGGAAACACGTTGTAGCCCCTTAAGTTTGCAGGTGAATGACTCGGCCCGTCAACTACACTGCAGCGTCCTTGATGCACGAGGCCGTTCTTTTATTCACACAGATCCCAGGAAAGGACACAGGTGGTGCCCACAAGTGTAGGTTCTTTTGCCCAAAGCTCTGTTCTTCACTCCCGGCTGGATGGGAGAAGTTTTGGCCTCCAGCCCATCAGGCCCAGAGGGCGAGTCCTTCAAGGCCTCAGCTGCCAGAGGGGCCCCAGCTGGGTGAGTCCGTCGGTCCGTGAGAAGACGGAACCCGGCCGGAGCCCCGGCCTCGCGGGACCTGGACAGCCTGCTTCCCCCCCTGCCTAGAGGTGTCTCCGTGCCGACACACCCGCCCAGAGGCAGCAGGAGACGGGGGCATCAGACAGGGCTCTCCAGGAGGCGGATGCTGTGAGTGGCGGGAGAGGGCTGTCTCTGGGGGGCCGGGGGTCACACCAGCAAGAGCGAGCCCCGCCCCTTCCTGAGGCTCCGGGGACAGTTTGCCGGGAGGCCCCACATTTTCTCACGGAAACACAGCATGACGCAGCTGGACACGTGGCCTCCATTCCAGACACAAGTTTGCACAATCCTGAAATGTGCCAAGAAGACAAAACTAACTGATTTTAAATTGCGTGTGCTGGGCGTGACGCCACGGGCTGTGTGCTCAGCTGTCAGACGTGGGAGGAGCTGCCAGGCACGTGGAAGAAATCCCAGGTAAGTCACCGTGGCACTTCTGAGAACTGTTCCCTGAGGCATGGAAACCAGGCTCAGGAGGAAGGTTCGTGGTCAACTCGGAGAGTCAGCCGCAGCCCACAGGCCAGGTGCCCAGACGCCACGTGAAGCTGGGGGACTGTCAGAGCTGAGGCTATTTGGTCTTCATCCTGAAACATGCAAGGGCCTCTCCTGGGAGGCTCAGGCCCGTGTGTCGGCTTTGCTGGTCTGGAGCCTGCCCTGCGCCCTATGCCCTGCACCCTATGCCCTGCGCCCTATGCCCTACGCATTTACCCGTGATCAATGTGAGGCTGTGTTCTTTGTCCTTTGTCCTAAATAACACTTCTGGTTTTTTAGTCCAAAGAAAATTTTGAAAGACTTCGCAAAGAGAAGTGCAAATATTTACCCATAGTCCTCAAATACTGAAAGATACATGATACATATATACATACATATACACGTATAAAGATACATCTGTATTTACATATATAGAGAGATGCATCTATTACCTATCTACCTATCAATCTATCTATCTATGTATCTATCGATCACCTGTCTATCTACCATCTATCATCTATCTATCTAATCTATCATCTATCTAACCTGTCATCAGTATCTATTAATTTATCATCTATCTATTCTCTTATCAATCTCCCCCTCTCTCCCTCTGTCTACCCATCTACTCAACCATTCTTCCCTCCCTCCCTTCGTCCACATACCCATTGTCCTTCCATCCGCCCGTCCATCCCTCCGTCCATCCCTCCATCCATCCATTCATCCGTTTCTCTCTCTGTCTCCATCCATGCATCTGTAACCCAGGACCCTGTGCTCTGGCTCATGGGGAGACGAAGCCATCCTGATCTCATAATTCCATGCAGGACGTCATGGTCTGGGTGTCATAAAAAGACCCAGGGCTGGACCTGGGGGTGGAGGAACAGGCTGAGAAGGAGAACTTCACTCCTGAGGGATCGGGGCCGTCATGGGAAGTTTTCTGAGCAGAGTGGGGTTTGGAGGACGAAGCAGTGATGAGGCACAGTACAGACTGGAAAGGCAGTGAAGCCAAGGGGCTCCCGCTCGAGTTTGCTGAGGGGCGGCCGGGCTGAGCCTCTGAGCCCGGGGCCTGTCTTCACCGCAGAGAAGCACTTGTCACTCACTGGTGTCCCTCTTGGGGCCTTTTTCTGAACTGACCTCCAGAGCTGGCAGACGCTCTGTCTCTGAAGACCCGGTTCCCTCCTTCCTCCTCCCCCCACCCCAGCTCTCCTTCCCTCTCTCTTCCTCCGGTCTTCCTGTCACTCCGCCCCACCTCCATCTGGAAGGTGATGCCGGCCCTGTGGGGGAGGTGTGAGGTCTCTGTCCTTACGGCCGACAGGCGGCAGCCTTGACGGGCTGCCTTGGCCTGGGAGGGCTCGGGAAGCCCCGGCCAGTGAGGGCAGGGTCCGCAGCTGGGCCAGACCAAGCCGGACCCCAAAGCCCCCAGTGGTGATTTGAAATTCACCCCGAGTGGAGCCCTTGAAGGGTTTCAGGTTGGGATGGGCCCACCCTAAAGATGCGGGTACGGAGCACCGGGGCACACGGCGGGGCAGGGGTCTCGGGGAGAGGGCGTCTGGGGGAGCGGGGGTCTGGGGGAGCGGGGGTCTGGGGGAGCGGGGGTCTGGGGGAGCGGGCGTCTGGGGGAGCGGGGGTCTGGGGGAGCGGGGGTCTGGGGGAGCGGGCGTCTGGGGGAGCGGGGGTCTGGGGGAGCGGGCGTCTGGGGGAGCGGGGGTCTGGGGGAGCGGGCGTCTGGGGGAGCGGGGGTCTGGGGGAGCGGGCGTCTGGGGGAGCGGGGGTCTGGGGGAGCGGGCGTCTGGGGGAGCGGGGGTCTGGGGGAGCGGGCGTCTGGGGGAGCGGGGGTCTGGGGGAGCGGGCGTCTGGGGGAGCGGGGGTCTGGGGGAGCGGGCGTCTGGGGGAGCGGGGGTCTGGGGGAGAGGGCGTCTGGGGGAGCGGGGGTCTGGGGGAGCGGGCGTCTGGGGGAGCGGGGGTCTGGGGGAGAGGGCGTCTGGGGGAGCGGGCGTCTGGGGGAGCCGGGGTCTGGGGGAGCGGGCGTCTGGGGGAGCCGGGGTCTGGGGGAGCCGGGGTCTGGGGGAGCGGGGGTCTGGGGGAGCCGGGGTCTGGGGGAGAGGGCGTCTGGGGGAGCGGGCGTCTGGGGGAGCCGGGGTCTGGGGGAGCCGGGGTCTGGGGGAGAGGGCGTCTGGGGGAGCGGGCGTCTGGGGGAGCGGGGGTCTGGGGGAGCCGGGGTCTGGGGGAGAGGGCGTCTGGGGGAGCGGGCGTCTGGGGGAGCGGGCGTCTGGGGGAGCGGGGGTCTGGGGGAGCGGGCGTCTGGGGGAGAGGGCGTCTGGGGGAGCCGGGGTCTGGGGGAGCCGGGGTCTGGGGGAGCGGGCGTCTGGGGGAGCGGGCGTCTGGGGGAGCGGGCGTCTGGGGGAGCGGGGGTCTGGGGGAGAGGGCGTCTGGGGGAGCGGGGGTCTGGGGGAGCCGGGGTCTGGGGGAGCGGGTGTCTGGGGGAGCCGGGGTCTGGGGGAGAGGGCGTCTGGGGGAGCCGGGGTCTGGGGGAGCGGGCGTCTGGGGGAGCCGGGGTCTGGGGGAGCGGGGGTCTGGCGGAGCGGGGGTCTGGAACCAGCGCCCTGGCTGTGGGGCGACGGGTGATCAGGAATTTGCCGTTACTGAGAATAGAAAGTGCGGGACCCGGCACTGACTCAGCGCTCACCCGGCAGAGCTGGGTCCTCGGCCCACACCTCCTCCCCCGAGGGCTCCTGGTGGCCACCGAGCCGGCCATCAGTCCCTGTCCTGCCCTCCACTCTGTTCCCGCTGCTCCGCTCCCCCCAGAGTTTTCACCTTCACTCACCTCCCCCTTCTGGAAGCTTCAGGCTTTGACGCTAATCCTCTGCCCATCTTCCCTGTGTGCAGGGTGCCTGGACACCTGTTGAGTACACCCCACGGCCACCTCGTCACCCTGCCCATCACGTCCAGGCAACAGGGCCCCCGGAGTGTCTGTCCCCGCTTATTACAGGAGAGGCCGCTGCAGCCTGGGGGTGGGGTGGTCCCCAGCCCCGGACACACACACGCCTCCAACATTTTAATCTGAAAACCCACGGACCGTCCTCTCGGGGGTGCCCTGGGCTCCTGAGCCCTGGACCTTCTTCACGTAGGGGGAGGCTGGACACCGACACTCCGTGGCAACATCCGTGTTCAAAATCCCCAGGGTCACACTGTGGACCACCGCCCGCCAACCGTGCGGCCCTCAGGGCCCTCTGTGAGGCTCGCAGGAGGGGAGTTACCCGAGGGGGGCTTCAGCCTCTGCGGACCTTGAAATGCTGCACCTGTGCAGCGACCCTGAGGGTGAGTCAACCTCCTGCCCACGACACTCGGATGGAAGGAGACCCCTGCCCTCACGGGGAGGGAGGGTGACCCCACTCCCGCCGCGTCTGCTGGGCCAGGGAGGGGCTTGCCTGCCAGGCGCCCATCCTGGCCTTGGCGAAGGGATGACAGAGGGGCCAGGAGGGCGGGCCTCTTTCATGTCCGTGGGGACGCCCATGTCAGATCCCCGCCCTGCCCACCTGCCCGCAGCCCCTCCAGCTCATTTCCTGGAGGCGGCAGCTGTGGGGCGACGTGTCTCGGGGCAGAGGGAGCGGGAGGGGAGGGCTGGGCGATTACTGCAGCCGCTGTAGCATGTTATCCTATTACCACCGAGCACAAAAGTTTGTGAGGTTTTGCTTCCAAAATGTCATGTCAGACAAGACCTGGACTTACTCCCAAAATTTTTAATCTTCAGAGTGGATCAGGCCGCATCTCCTAATAGGATGGGCAGCTTATTGTTGGCCGCGGCGGCTTCGCTGCCCTTTCCTGGCGGAGCGACAAAGCTGGGCAGTGTCTGGATGGTGTCGAGTCCAAATCCCATTCTCGGGGCTGGGATGGGCACACGCTGCTCTGAACGCCCACAGTTCGCAAGGCTGTGTGTTTAGCAAAATTAAGCCAGAGGATTTACAGCTTTGGTGGCAAAGGTGATAAATATAGAAGCTCCTGGAGCTCAGTTCCAAGATATCATGCCAGCCGAACGCTCCTGAAATAAGCACCGTCCCGGAAATCGCTGTGCTCTCTGCTCTAGCCGGCCCACCCCACTCGCCGCTGTTTCGCGTGTGCACCCATTTCTCAGCAAAGCAATGACTGGTCCTTGGAGAGCCCGGGGCTCCCACCTCCAGGAAAGCGCTCTGGGCATTTGTTGGGATACCTCTCCCAATCACTTTTCTTTCGGTATTTTTGTAGAGTTGTGATTATATCTTTATGGATTTTTAATCCTACTTTTCCAGCTAACATTAAAGTCTGAGCATTTTTGGATGTAACTGAGTTCCTGGCTGTCCTTTTCCAGGAGTGTGTAGTATTTCATTGCTTGGATGTCTCATACTTTACAGAGCCATCCCACGATCATGACGGGCATTTCAGTAACTGCATCTGTGCATAGACATTTTTAAATTAACATTTTGTTTTAAAACAGTTTCAGATTTATAGGAAAAATTGTGAGAGCACAGAATTCCCATATACCCCCCAGCTAGTTTCCCCTGTTACTAACATGTTTCATTATTTTGTTGCATTTGTTACAATCGATGAACAATATTTATATACTGTTATTAACTAAAGAAACCTGTATGTAACTTACGTTACCAAACAAAACTTGGGTTCACTCCACAGTAAAGCCAATCTACTGACACCATGTTGTGGTGAAGGAAAGTGCAGGGTTTATTGCAGGGCACCAAGCAAGGAGAATGGGCAGCTCATTCTCAAAAGACCCAAATTCCACATGGTTTCAAGGGAAAGGTTTTTAAAGACACCATGAGAGAGAGGGTCTCGGAGTGTGTGATCAGCTCATGCACAATTCTTTGATACGTTCATTGGTGGTAAGGTAACAGGGTGATGTTTCAGGAATCTCAATCATCAGCCTTTTGGTTCCAACTGGTCTGGGGTCTACGTGCTGGTGGTCAGCATGCAAGCAACTTCTTCCACCTGGTAGGGGTTTTAGTATCTGCAAAACAACACAAGGGCATGGCTCAAGATATTACCTACAGCCCTTGAGGAGGAACTAAAGGTCTCTGGCTTTGTTTAATGGCTAAACTATTATTATTTCGTCTTGCTTGACTGTTTCTGCATTTTCTCACCCCTCTGATTAAATTTGCTCTTTGGAACTCTGGGAAGGCCTAAGAGGATAAAGCTTTTCTCCAAACAAGAGGCAGGGGACGTGGGGTGGGGGGTGGGGGGGATGGCGTCTGTCCCTGGGGAGACCCTGAGGGGTCCTGCTTGGTTTCACTTAGTGCTGCCCTAATGTGCTTTCTCTGTCCAGGACACTAACCAGGACCCACATTATGTGTGGTTGTCACGTCTCCTTAGGCTCCTCTGGGCTGTGACACTTTCTCAGACGTCCCTTGTTGATTTTGATGACCTTGGCAGTGTTGGGGAGCCCTGGGCGGGCATTTTATAGAATGTCCCTCGATGGTGATCTGTCTGGTGTTTTTCTCATGGTTAGACTGGGGTCTTGGGGTTTGGGAACCACAGAGACGAAGTGCCCTTCTTATGACAGCTTACCAAGGACACGCTGTCACCATGGCTGATCCCTGTGACGTCGACCTCGGTCACCTGCCTGAGGTGTGTCTGCCAGGCGTCCTCACTGTAAGGTTCCTCTTTGTTCTTTTCCACACGGCACTTTGGGAGAAAGCCACCGTGCACAGCCCACCCTTGCAGAGGGAGGTCATGCTCCCTTCCCTAGAGGCAGGTCACCTGTGATTTGGAACGACGCATAGACTCTCCCTAATTCTCCTACCTGCCCTTCCACCCACCACAAGGAGCTGAAGGACGTGTTTGAAGTTTATGGCTGTTCATAGCTCCAAGGACCAAGGACGCCCACTTCACAGACATCCTGGAATTTCACAGCTGGAATCCATTCTACAAGTAGCTGCTGGTCACCGACCCTGTGCCTGGTACCCTCCCAGGCCTGCGGAAAGCCACAGGCTCGAGTCAGGGTCTACCTCTGCAGGGCTTAGAGATGAGAGATGCAGGGTGAATGACACAAAACCAACAAAAGCATTTACTACCAGAAAGATTTCAGATAGTGATGAGGGGACAAAGCCGGTGGACCAGTGAGTGGCTGGGGCAGGGGACACCTCTGAGATGGGATGTCCATGCAGAGAGGTGGTCAAACCAGGGGCAACCACCCCCAACTCCAGGTAGAGGGAACAGAAATGCCAGGGCCCCATGTGGGTGGGTGCAAGCTTGGGAGGTGGAAGGGAGGGTTGGGCTGGGGTTAGAGTTGGGGTTAGGGTTAGGGTTAGGGAGGGCTGTCAGCTGGGCTGATGTGGGCTGGGTCACTTGAGGCTTCGGAAACCTGGCCTCATGTTGGGGTTTTATTCTAGGGGACCAGTGCCCTGTGCTCTGTTTCTCCATTCTGGGGGCTCAAGGGGATGCAAGAGGGTCCTTGTTATGCCTCTGGCTCCCAGGCAGGTGGCCTATACCCTCCTGGAGGGTCAGTGTCCCAGAGAATGGGAGTCCTGGGCAAGCCGGTCAACTTTATGTGTCAGGGACACAGTGGCTAACATTGCTGCCCAGGGGCTACCCAGTCCATGGAAATTACCTGGGCCAGGACCAGCAGGGTCCCCTTCTCCCCCCAAACCGCTGTGCTACCCCAGGCCACAGGGACAGAAAGCAGAGGAGCAGCTGAGCTCCTTGGCAGAGAGAGGCAGGGGCCAAGGCTATGGTGACACGCACCTGGCACCTGAGAGGCCTTCATGAACACAGCGGTCTCACAACCAGGAAGGTGGTGGGAGCCTCCCATCTCAGTTAAAATAAAACCAGGGGGGGAAAGAAACAGCCCTTTTTTTTTTTTTTTTTTAACAAAAAGGTCAGGGAATATAGGTGAAGCAGCTAATTAAACAAGGCTGCAGCTGTACTAATACTGAGAAATTCTTCAACAGACACATCTGATGAGAGCTGTGCTTGCCAGGGTGGATCTGGCCTCTGCATTGTGGATCCGGGTGGCACTGCCATCTGAGCCCTTTCCCCTCATGTGGCCAATAAATTACGTATAGAACATGAGGCTGCATTCTATTATTCAGAAGCCCTTTCTTTTTTTTCCTGCTGAAATGCAGCCTTGGGCCTCTGACCCACCCCGGCTCAGATCACATTTGAAATTCCAGCAAAGTCCAAAGGTCTCCATCTCTCCACTCACTGTGGGCCAGCGTCCTTTGATGGCTGATCTGGAGGGTGGTCCCTGACTTGGGAGCAGGGGCCTGTGTGCTGGCCACTCTCACACCTGAGCACCTGCCAGACAACACCCCCAGGGATGCAGGTGACGGGGGGAGGGCTTGGCAGCCACAGTGGGTGGGGTTTCTAGCTGGTCCTTTGAGGGACACTGTGGGGACCCACCTGTCTGAGGCAGCCGGACATCCTTGACCTTCTGAAGACCTTCCTGGGCCCTGGGGTCGGAGATTCCTGGCCACAGCCCTTGCTGGGTTCCTTGAGGGTCGGATGGTCTGCTGAGGCTGCCCAAATTCTGTGACCCCAGGTCCCTTGTCTGTGTGGATGGTGACCTTTCTTGTCAAGTTATCATGATGCTTAACTGGCACAGTGACCAAATGGGGCAACGCAGGACATGAGCGTGAGTTCCTCCCGCAGTCAATCACCAGCCCCCCGGCTCCTGCTCCAGTCTTGCCCCCCCCAAAGCCTCTGCTTACCCAGAGCCCCTGCAACCTGGCCATTCTGCATCCCCCCAATTAACATGGAAGGCTCCATGGCAGGTGGGAGACCCATGGGGCCCGCCCTGTGATGTTCTCATCTGTCAGGGGACAGAAACACATGGAGACCCACAGTGACCAAGCCACGAGGTAGGTGCTGTCCTGACGGACCAGCTGGCTCCCTGCAGCGAGGCCTGCTGGGCACTCTGTGCACGAGACACGTGGTTCCAGGGGTGGGCGATGGTGAGGACGAGGTCCCTGTGGCCATGGGGACGCAGGGAGGTCCATGGGTGCTCAGCTCCCAGTGACAGTGACAGCACAGGCATTGCTCGGTCACGTACGGTGCCAGGCAGGTAACACACATCCCATCATCCCATCTAATCCTCACGGCTACCTTGCGAGGCAGTTATGACTCATCCCGAATTTCAGATACAGAAACTGAGGCTCAGAGTATGAGGCGGTGGAACCAGGATTCCAGGACGGGAATGCTACTGCCCATAGAACCTGTGTGACCACAGGTTGGTGTGAACCCCTCGGCGCTGGAGGGTATGGACTTTGATCCTGGGGCGTTCTAAAGAAAAGGGACCCACCTCTCACCAGGAATCTGCAGGTGACTGACCTCGGGTGTGAAGAGGGAGAACATGGGCCATGTCCCACCCCTAAGATGTGGCCGGAGAGCTTCTGATGTAGCTGCCGGTGGAGTAGCCTCCTTTGTGAACCCAGGAGGGAGCTGCCAACGCCACACACAGCTGCCTCAGTTGGGAGACTCACAGGCCCCCAGATTCAGTGTAAAGCCAACTGCGTTTCCTCATTTCAAATGTTACTTCTTGTCATTTGTGCCAGCATCAGAATGCACTGGAGACAAGACAGACACGGTCCCTGACCTCATGAACTTACAGTGCAAGGAGAACCTGTCACCTTCCCCATGACATCAACCACTGTTTCTGTTCCCCACCCCAGGCAAGGCCCCCCTGTCCACCATTCTTCCAAGCCCAGTGCAGGCGTGTGGACCCTGGACCCCTCCCTCTGTTCCTGCATTCACTCATCCAGGCTCTGATGGACACCGCCTCCTACAAAATCTCTGTAAGTTCATCCTCTCCTCCCTCCCCCACACTGTCCCCGGGTCCAAGTCACCACCTCCTCTCCCACAGACTTCTTAACCCATCCCTGCAAATTCACTCCAGCACCCTGGAGAGCTCCACAGCAGGGGCCAGAGTCAGCACGCCAGACGGAGGCAGCAGAATGGCCTCTCTTGGTCCCCAAAACCTTGGTTGGGAGCCACTGGAATTGTGAAGTCCAGAGAAAGTCAGGAAGATCCAGAGCACATCCAACCACGAGTCCCTTGGGTGGCTGTTCACAACCCCCAGCCCCAGAAGCTGACAGCAAGAAGGCACCAGGGGGAAGGAAGGAAGGAAGGAAGGAAGAAGGAAGGAAGGAAGCAGGGAGGGAGGGAGGGAGGGAGGAAGAACTGGGTGCATGGATGGATTGATGGATGGGTGGGTGGATGGGTGGGGTGGATGGGTATGTGGATGGATAAATGGATGAATGGATGGGTGGATGGGTGGGTGGATGGATGGGTGGATGGGTGGATGGATGGGTTGATGGATGGATGGCTGGGTGGATGGATGGATGGATGGATGGATGGATGGGTGGGTGGATGGATGGAAGTGTGGATGGGTGAATGTGTAGGTGGTTGGATGGGTGGATGGGTGGGTGGTTGGGTGGATGGATGGGTGGACGGCTGGCTGGCTGGCTGGATGGACGGATAGATGGGTGGGTGGATGGATGAGCTAACAATGAAATAGGGGGAAATGAATGAAGGCTAGTCACACTGTCCACCTTTCCTATACTGACCTTCCATATCTTGATATATTTTGCCATGATCCAAGTTAAATGGGTTTCAATCATTCTCTCCTATTCTCTTGACCTTGCAAACAAAAACTGATAAAAATCTCTCAGTAGACAGGGTCTTTTTCATGGCTTTTCCTGGACCTCTTGATTCTGCGAACAGGCAGAGGCTTGGGCACCCTGGGCACTGAACCTGCCCTGCCTCTGGAGCCCAAGGGTGAGGACCCAAGTGCGCTTCGCTGTCTTCACCGGCTGCAAAGCACTTCAAGTCGGGGCCCCTTTCCAGTGCTTCTGGGTGATGCAGAAGACATGAGGGCATGTCTTACTTGGGATGAAGCAGCTTGTTCAGACCGTGGGTGCAGCTGGGGGAGCTGACACCTCAGGCTCTACTGAGACCCAGATGACGCAGGGCTGGCTCCCCAGTGGGGACACGGGCCAGTCCTGAGCCAGTACTCCAGCCAGGCACCTCCTCCTCGTCTTAGGTGCATTTACTCAAAAACTACCCACAGTACAAACAGGAACTTCAAGTTGGAGCCAAAACAGGTAACCAGGCTTGGATGTGGGCCAAACTGCTATGAGAAGCAGCTGGGAAAAAAGGACTGGGGTGTGAAAAGCTGCCTTGGCCGCCCCTGTAAGGGACGCAGTGGGAGCTGCGTGCTGGATGGCAGAGAAAATTAGTTGTTTACAGTCATTTAGGCTGGGAGTGATTCTTTAAAAAATCTGCCCTTGTTTCGTTTGGCTGTGAATAGAGGTTGATGAGACAGTGGACAACTTCCTCCAGGTGCACCAAAAGAATCCTTTTATTGGAAAGGGCTCGGGGGAGATGCAGATGATTAATGGTTGGCAGAGACAAACTTCAAATGGTTAGGACTGGGACCTGCTTAGCACGGAGCTAACAGGATGGAGAAATAAATTAATGTCCTCAATTACAAAGGAGGTTGTGATATAGAAAACTTGTCAACAGACCTCCCTGGAGGAGGAGGAGGGTGGAACTTTACAAAGTCATCCATCACTCCAAGGGCGTCCTGGATGGAGGGAGGAGGGAAAGGAGACTGGACATGGGGAAGGGGCCCGGACGACCCCGTCCTCAGAGCTGAGGCTTTAGAGGGCGTGGGGAAATGCGCAGCCAAGTGGAAAGGGCAGGGGGGTCCTCCACGGCTCCTCCGTTGTCAGAGCTGCCGTTGACCCCCCTGCAGGGCAGATGGCCGAGAAACTTGGAGAGAGCAGCCATAGCCGGAGAGGCTTGGAAATCACACCTGCGATGCTGTGTTTCTCCATCGGGGTTTGGAGACGGAGCCAGTCACGGCTGGAGGGAAGACGGCCACCTGGACCCCAAACCTGCTCGGGTTCTGCTTCTCCAAGAGCTACTGGATTCCCTTGCGTTTCACTCGGGGTGGGAGCAACCACAGTTAGCGGATGGTTGAGGTCTATTAGCCTACGCCTCCCCCACTCCCACCAATTCCACTGGAATCAGAGATTGGATTTCTTAATGACAGAAGAATTAAGTAATAGGCCTGAGCAGGGCCGCAGGCAGCTGTGTGAAGCCATGTGCAAAATTGATATTTCAACAAGCCTGATAACGTATTAGGGCTCTGGCTGCGCCGTGTCGTGCAGCCCCACGATAAATCTCCCATCAAATGCCTGCAGGTGCCCGTCAACCACACTCACACATCCACTGGCCTTTTGAGAAGGCCGTCGGCCTGTTCCCAAAGTGTCCTAGGAGCCAGAGACATCTGTGCGCAGAGGCCCGAGCCGCCCAGAGGGCCTCCGCCCGCCCCAGCGGGCAGCACCGGCCGGGGTGTTCTCGCTGGACGTGGGCTCTCTCAGGAGCCCCACAGATGATGCGGGGAGGCCACCCCAGGCTCCGGACCACGAGGTCCTCGGCAGCCCATCTTCCTTTTTGATTTGCAGCCTTATGCAAAAGGCAGGGCCCAAGACAAGATGCTCGGTGACAATTTTATGAAGATCAATGTTATTAGGGACCGAATTCTTGTCCGAAATAATTTGCATAAAATATAGTCACATTAGATGAGAATCTGTGCTGAATTATCAGCTAATGGGGGTGTTGAATTGTGAGGAACCTCTGTTTTTTGTTCATGGGGTAATTGAATATGACGGACTCTGCCTCAGTCTGTGAGGCTCACGAGTGCAGGGGGTTCTTGGGCTCTGGCTTCTGAGGGGCTGGGCGCTCTCCCCTGCCCCTGCAAGTGCCAGGACCCTGCTCACCAAGGCCACGTGCACCTGCCTCTGCGCACCCTCATTTTGCCCCTAAACAAGCGCAGAAAGCGTCTGAGGCTCATGCTTTTCAAGGCTGCCAAGACCCCCTGGCTGTGTCTCAGCCCTCAAGGCGAGCTTCCTGCCCTGCCAATTTGGAGTGACAAGGGTCCCTGTAGTCATGAGCTGCTCCGCCCCAGGGCAGATGTCTCCCAAGAAGGTGGGCCCACCCGGGAGGTACCCTCCTGGTTGCATTGCCCACTGGCTCTGCAAAGCACAGAGGAAAGGGCAGGGAGAGACGGATGGGGACGGAGAGCTTGCTGTTGCCCCTCCTGCTTTCAAGGGGGGCTCAGACTCTTGCTCCCTGGGTCCTCCTGGGGCCAGAGGGTCCCCCTCGGGGGTAGTGAGTGGGCAGGGTCAGGGGGGTGGTGCCCATCTGCCTCCCCCCAGGGTCACCCCACGTCCTGCCTGGTTGGGAAGGAAGCCATGCACCATCCCCCGACCTGTCTGGACACTTATCTCTAGGGTGTTTCCCAACTTTAAATTCTGTGGCTGGAATTTCTTCCTTGTGAATGGCCTGAGAGTTTTACTGTCAGTTGAGCCTCGGGGTTCCAGGGCCCACGGCCAGGATCCTGAGTGCTGGGTGGACGGGGAGACGGGTCTCCGAGTCTGGGATGCCCGTGGACAAGAGTCAAGCCCCCACTCTGATCCTAAGCTGAGCTAAGCTGAACATGTGTCCTCCGTCATCTCATTTAGTCCAAAAATGGAACAAACGCAAAACCCTTTGACCGAAGTGGGATCGTCATTCCCACTTCACGGAGGTGGAGGGTGGGTCTGGGAGGAGCCGGGGCACAATTCAACAGAGCAGAGTCGTCCTGCAGACCACACGCCCACTCACGGCCCATGTCCCAGGTCCGGCGTCGCTCTCCAGGTGAGCCCAGCTTAGGTGCAGGTGTGTGCCAGGTGCGCTGATGCCAGGCAGCGAGGGGGGTCGGGGAGCAGGGCCCCTCCTGGCACGCCTCCCCTTTCCCCTCCAGCAGCTCTGTGAGAACACGGATCTCCTGCAAGTGATCCCAGAAGCCACACTTGGGTGTGGTTTCTTCTGGTCACGCCTGCAGGAGGGTCATGCCTGCTCCTTTCCATTCCCAGCCCAGGTGGGACCCCAGCATTCCCTGAAACCCTGTGCCTGGTGCTGAGCCCACCCTCTTCCTTGCAGAGCGGAGCCTGGGACCTGGGGAAGAGGGGGTCCCGGGGGCCCACCCAGCCAGCGGGGACAGAGCTCCTGGGAACGCAGCGAGTGGACAAGGTCAGCACTGGAGGCCAGGCCGCGTCTTGGCCCTGGGGCTCTGCCGCCGGCCTTGAGCCCGCTTTGCAGGCAGATTTCTCCTGGAGGCTGGGCGCCCCGCCTTGGCCTGGCTGCTGTCCCACTACCGGGGCCCACGGCCGGGGACAGAGGACTGGCACCCTCTCCTGTCTCCTGTCTCCTGTCTACGCGCCGGCCCACAGCTGGCTCCTGACTTATACCTGATCTCACCCCCGGGGGTGGCTGAGGCGAGCTGGGGAATTAAAGTTTCAGGCTGAGCAGCTCCCTCCCTGCTCCCACCTCCAGCTCAGCCGTCATCCTGTCAAGGCCGAGGGCCGGGGCAGGACCAGGGCCGGGTGGACGCGCGGCCCCGTGGTCGAACAGAGGCTGTTTGCCGACTTACTTGTGGCTAGTGGCCAGCCCTGGTGCCCCTCCCCAGCCCTGGGGTGCCCAGAGGAAGCCCAGTGGAGGCCGTGAGGCCCAGGTCTCCCCGACGTGGCCCAGGGAGAGAAACTGGCTGGGCGCTGAGACATGGTTTAAAGTCACAGGGATGCAAAACGGCCTGAAACTGGGGGCAGAACTGTACTGGGGGGCGCTGGGAAGCCAACACAAGCCCTTTCCCTGGGGCCCGCAGTGGGGGCAGAGCAGCCTGGCGCCTGGTCCCCGGTCAGCACTGGCAGGGACGCCCTCCCCGAGGGCCCAGCCAGGAGGCACCTGAGACCGACGGCCCCCCATCTCCATCCCAGACCCTCGACGCAGCAGAAGTCACATTGAAAGCAGCCAGTGGAAAATGAACGTGGCTGTCGATAAAACTTTATTGACAAAGACAAGCAGGGTCCAGGTGAGCTCCCAGGGGCGGACCCCGGAGAGGGGCACCGGGGTCCCACACGGGATGTAAACATGTGACAGCACTTGTCGGGGGTGGGAGGCTTCCAGGGTGCGTGGCATCCCTCTTCATTTTTTGTTATTTGGCCTCATGCATATGTGACTTTAACGCATTTCTTATTATTTTAAAACATATATGACATAACATTTGCCATTTGAGCCATGTGTAAGTGTGCAGTTTGGTGGCATTAAGTCCACTCACAATGTTGTGCAACTGTCACCACCATGATCTCCAGAACTTCTTCCTCATCTCAAATCGAAACTTCAATAAATTTTAAAGAAGAAATTAAAGTTGCTGTAAAAGAACAGACCTTGGCCTCTGAAGCCAGAGGGTGTTGGTGCTCAGATGAGCCCCCAGGGCCTCTTGTTGTTCTGGAGACACAGGGGCACCATGGACCGAAGCCCACACCCGACTCTGGCCGCTGTCCTGCGGTGATGGGCGCTCTGCTGGCCCCTCTTCACTCTCAGCCATATGCCTTTGGTGGGGGGACCTTGCCCTGGTGTTCGGCCCCAGGGACTGGTTACAGGCTGACACGTGGCCCGAGACGACTGACCAGGCCCAGGCCCCGGCTTTCGGCTCAGCCCCTGGTCCCCTGCAGGCACCTCACCCCTTCCCACAGGGACCTGACTTTAGGGGGGAACCAGCTCGCGTTGGGTTTCCTGCCAAGCATCAGGCTGGCCTGGCCTGTGCACAGACCCTGCTCCCGGGGGTGGGGACCCTTCTGCGGGAGCGTCAAGGGTCAGTGTGGGCAGAGAAGACCCCGAGGGGGAGTGGGAGAGCTTCTTGGGGCTGTCTTAAAAAATTACTGCAGGCTGAGGGGCTTAGGATGGCAGACACTCATCCCCTCACAGTCTGGAGCCCAGAAGTCTGAAGTCAGGCTGTGGGCCTGGGGGAGGGGGGTCGTTCCTGCCTCTTCCAGCTCCTGGTGGCCCAGGGCTCCTAGGCTCATGGCCGCATCGTCCATCTCTGCCTCTGTCTTCACTAGGCCTGTCCTCTGAGCCTGTGTCTCTCCTCCTCTGAGCCCGTGTCTCTCCTCCTCTGTCCCCAAAGCTAGCCCATCCCCACACGGCCTCAGCGCACTGCCCTAGCCTGGCAGCCACTGGGGGAGGAGATGTTTGCTACTGAGCCGGAATGAGCCCAAGACCCAGCACCTCCGCCCATGGCACAGGGAGGCCTCGGCCCTCTGCTGGGACCTGTCTCAACCTCCCCACTGTGGCCCGTCCGCCCCTTTCACGGGGGAGCCTGGAATTGAGGACATTCAGGAAGCAGTCCAGCCCTGTGGGCAGGGGTCCCTGGGCAGGGGTCCCTCGGTGCCCAGGTGCCGGGCAGCAGGAAGCAGGTCAGACGGGGGTTTCTGGAGGCAAGAGCTCACAGTCCAGGAGGGTGTCCTGCGGCACCCGGCCCTGAGGCTGCTGGCTGGCTCCCCGCTCCAAGGACCTTGCTGGTCTCCTGGCCTCCACCCCAGTCTCCCCTGATTAATGAAGCCATAGATCACCCTCCACACCCGCCAGCTCCCCGGCCTTGGCAACTCATTCTGCCACATAATGGAATGTGAACAGTGTCTAATTTCCAAATGAGAACTCAGATGGATGGCTCTGCTCCTGACGGCACGGGCGGCGCTGGGGCATTGCTGCCCCTGTCGGGGGCTCAGCGAGGAGCACAGCCCAGGGCCAGCCCCGCGGGTCCTGTGACTCATCCTTCAAGACGCCAGCCATGATTTCTGGAGCTGTGAGATCTGGATTTTGGGGGAAGGAGGACGGAGGCCGCCTCCTGTGTGTCACGGGCCACACCATCTGGGTCCCCAGCCTGGGCCCTCCTCCGGGTAGACCATACTGGCCTCTGCAGTCGAGAACCGGTCCTCCTGGGGTCAGGGGTCAGGGGTCAGGGCCTGAGGAGGCAACGCCACCCCAGTGGCCCACTCCTGCACGGCCTGTACCACAATGGCCTCCACCATGACCTTGACGCTCCCTGAGAGAGGAGCGGCCAGCTTCGCGCGGACAGCAGGCGGTGCACGAGCAGAGCCCTCAGGGAGTGAGCCCACCCAGCTTGGGGAGAGACGTCACTGCCTCCTGCACAGATGTCCCCTGGGGTGACGAGGGGGAGCCGGAGGTGGGGGAGGAGGGGCGTGCACGGAGCAGGAGGTCAGGGCCCCCCGGCGTCCCGCCCAGCCCCCCACACCTGTCCAGACCAGGTGGGTGTAGGGAGCTCTGGGGGAGGAAGCCAGACGCGTCTCGTTGCCCGGTTTCCTCCCTACTGCCCTGGGCCCCTCATCCCCTCTGGGGTCCAGCTGTCCGGGCATCAGGGCCTGAGCCGGCACCTTGCTGCGCACCAGGCGGACAGCTCCCTTTGTCCCCATGGTGTGCGGTGCCCTCCGGGCCCGGGTCCGGGCCTGCATCCCCGCCTGCAGGGCTTGTTCGTCGGGACCTAGCCGGCTGCCGGCAGCACGCAGCACTGTCACTTGGCAGCCCTCGGCCCTCTCCTTCCCTGGCTCTCCCTCCATCCCGGAAGAACCTCCGGGGGCCCCCCCGACCTGGCTCCCCACTCTCTCTCCCCGCGCTCCACACCAGGGCCTCCTCCACCAGGGAGCCTTCTGTCACCGTCTGGTCCCTGAAACGCCCCCATGGGTCCAGGCTGACCTTGCAGATTTGGACTGTAGCTCCGTCCCCAAAGCCAGGGCAGGGGCGCTGCGGCCAGGTCCCCGCCCGTTCAGCGCGGCCCGCCCAGCACCCACCTCACCCCGCTGGCGGCCCCCACAGGACACACAGGACTCTGACACAGAAGCAGGAGGGGCAGAGCTCACGTTCCAGGGGTAAAGGTCTCTGTTCGCTAATCCAGTCCACTTCTGGAAGATGACAAGTAGCTGTTGACGGCCTACTGTGTGCAAGCACCGGGCCCGCGGGAAGGACAGGGGACAGGCAGGTGTCCCACCAGCACCGGGCCCGCGGGAAGGACGGGGGACAGGCAGCTGTCCCACCAGCACCGGGCCAGCGGGAAGGACGGGGGACAGGCAGCTGTCCCGCCGTCACCACGGTTACATCCCAGCCGAGGCCTCACTGGCCGGGCCGGGTTGGGTCTCTGCTTCCAGCCCCGCGATCTCGGGCTTCCCTGCCTCTAAGTGCGGTGGCAGGAGTCCCTACCTCAGATGAGGTGCTTACGGCAGGCAAGGCATTTGGACGGAGGCCGCGCTGCGCCGTGTGCACATTCGCTCTAGAAATGTCCTCTCAGCGCTGGTCTGGGCCCTGCCGGTGACGGCGATGGGGAGCCAGGCGCTGCCACCTGGACCAGGAGGCAGGCCGAGGGGCCCAGAACCGCGGACGCGCCGCTCGGGATGCTGCGTCTGAGCAGGTCGTGCTCCGTCCCTCCTGCAACGTGATGTCGCCGGCTGGCTCTGCAGCCCCGATTCATCACGGCTGAACTCAAGTTTGTAACAGGAGATAAAGCTGTAAATTGTGCTGAGCCGCCGCTGTCAGCTGTGGCCCGGCGCCTGGAAAGCTATCGGGGTCCTGGAGGCTCCCACACCCACTGCAGAGGGAGGAGAAGCGCGGAGGCCCGCTCTGGGGCGGCCCGCTCCATCCTCGGACCAGGGCGTGGCTCTGCCCTCAGGTGGGGGCAGCAGGGCCCTCACCTCGCGGGGGACTAACCTCATGGGGGCAGAGGTCAGTCTGCTGGTCCCTCGGGCAGCACAGCAGGACGGCCCTGGTGGTGGCTCAGCGCCGTGCCAGGTGGAACGGCCAGCGTGTGGGGCTGTGTGCCTCATGGGGACCTGGGGGCCGGGTAGAGGGGGCACACACAAGGCCCACGAGCCCGAGAAGCCACACTAAAGGCCCCGAACACCCAGACCCGACGCCAGGAACCTGGGTGGCAGCCAGGGATGGAGAGCCCGGGAGGCAAAGGGCTCGATCACAGCTGGTCCTGGGGTGATGCCCGGCCTGGCAGGCTGAGGGTCTCCCGTGCTATGGGTGGAGGTCCTGGCCGCTCCCCTCATGAGGCTCAGAGAACGGTTCTCCGCCCACTCTCTCCCCAGCAGGCCCAGGTGAGTGCTCGGCAGGAAGGGCTGAGCTCCGGGGACCCTCTCTCCACGTCCGAGTTGGAGACTCAGGAGGGAGCTTGGAAGAGTTTCACGTCCATGTCCAACATCACGCCGTGGCGGAGGGCAGGGCCGGGCTGGAGCGGGGCCTTCCCAGCCGCCGTGGTCCTATCTGTTCAGCAGTCGGGGGGTAACACGGCGAGGGGTCTCCCCCACGTCCTCCATGGTGGCCCAGTTTCTTTCTCCAGACAGAGCTGGGCCCGCAGAGCCTCCGTGGGGTCTGGCGGGTGCCTGCGTGGCTGGACGGTGGTGATTTATTGCGTACGGAGTGGCCCTCCCCAGCGTCACGCGGCCGTCTGAGGTTCAACAGGATTCGCCGGGGCCTCCTCCTTAAAACGGTCCCTACGGCCACACACGGGGAGAAAGATGCAATTCTCCACACGCCCTCCCATCTGCTTGGCCTGGAGGCGCCCGGCGACTGGAAGGCAGGTGCAGCTCCGCATGCCGAGCACGTCCCCCTCCTGCACCCAAATCACTGTCGGTGTAAACAAAAAATGTAGGAATTTATTAAATCCATCATTTCTCAATTTGCTCCTGCACGTTGCTGGTAATTAGCAGAGCGTCGCCTGACATCTGCATTTGCTGCTGTGCACGTCCCTGCCACGTGCTGTCGTCCCAGCCCTGGGAGAGCACGGCTTGGGCAGGACAGGCCGGGGCCCGTGGGCACGGTGCCACCCGGGCACCACTGTGAGGACCATCGGGAAGGTTCTGTCCTTCTCCCGAAGCAGAAGCACAAGCAGGGAAGAGCCGGACTGGATGAGCAGGCCCTCGGGCGGGGGGGACACGTCTTTCTCCATCCGCGGTGGGGAAGTGACCCCCCTGCCCCTCAGTGTCCCAGGGCCCCCGACCCCAGGCTGAGAGGCGGCCCCGTCACTCACGTTGGCCGCCAGGTCCCGCACAGAGTGTTGTAACAACTGCCCAGGGGCCTGGGATTTTGAACTTTAAGCGATGGGGCAGTCACTCCAGGTCCAGCCTGCCAGAGGCAAAACCTGCACCTCCCCCTGAGATCGTTCTCAGGAGAGCGGGGGAGAAACACTTCTGCCGGCGATCTCATCACCTGCCTCAACTCCTGACCGCTCTCCTTCCCCAGGAGGGCCCTGCAGTCACACCGCACACCGCCCTGGGAGCAGGGCGCCACTGCCCGCCCTCCCCCAGGCCCCTGGGACCTGCCCCCTCCCCTGCCGGGATGTGGAGCGGGCACAGGCCTGGGCACCAGGATGCCTGCGGGCAGTCACCCCCGCAGCCTTGCTCTACCCCAAGCCTCACGCGCTGGGCTGGATGCAAGCGGGAGGGTAAGCCTGCACCGCCCTGGCGAGTGGGGCGTCCAGGGCCCGAGCGGGCACACACAGCTCCTGCGGCCTCCTCTGCCTGCTGGCTTGTTGGGCCATGACCCTGACCTTGGGACGGCTTCCTGTCTTCAGTCCTGAGCTCCTGGCCGAGATGCACTGTCTGTCACCAAGCCCTGGACACCCAGGGCCTCAGGTGACAGGTACCAGTGCCTCGTCCCAAAGGCGCTGACTTGCAGGAGGGCCTGGGGACACCCTGACACTCAAGTCCTCTTTGAGCCCCTAAGCTGCCAACTCTTATCTGCTTTCCTTTTCTTCTTTTAAAAATACCTCTCTGTTTGAATATGTGTTTGAGGTGACCCGTTTTTTGACTATGGGTCAGCTGCTGTGCACAGATGCCTGTCTTGACAAGCACTTATTTGGGCGCATTTCTAGGCCTAGAATTTCTGGGCAGTAAGGTATGTGTGCATTTAAAGGTAGCAGATAACGCCGAGAATTTCCCAAGCGCCGGCTCCAATTCATGCCCCCCAGCAGAGCACTGACCGAGCGCCCCCGACATTTACCAGCGCTCGGATTCTGTCTTCCTGGTGGGCACGCGTGGCCCCAGGCCTAGCAGCTGAGCCTCTCTCCCTATGGTCCCAGCTCTGCCCGCTCCACGGTGTGGGTGGTGCGTGTCTGCACGCCGGGACCTTGTACACCCGTGACTGACCCCACCTCACCTTCAGAAGCCATCCCTGAACCTTCCGGGCCGTGCCCCCAGGTGGACCCCGAGCCCGCCATTCTTCACGTGAACGGACTGCTGTCCCTGCCTTGAAGCCCCTCCCTCTTCAAGGCCTGGGGTCCCGGGTGCCCATCCCCTGGCTGATGGATGACTGGCTATAGTTTCGGGCGTCTGATCAGAGTATGTGGATTTTCCTATAAAGATGAGCACCCCTCCCGTCCCCCGGGGGCTGCGGGAGCCCCGTCCCCCCGACTTGGCATATGGTAGAGCATCAGTCCTCGGGAGAGACGCAGAGCGCGTTCCTGCGGTGGGCAGGCACCTGGGAGGAGGATTCACCTGGCATCTGCCCCTAGTCAGCCGCCCAGGGGAGGGAGAGGATGCTAATGGGGTTCAACCAGGACGAAGGGGACAGCACAGCAGGGGGATGACGGGAGGCCCTGGTGGCACAGAAGGGACTTGGCAGAGGGGAGCCAGATGGCGCTGGAATGTCACGGGCTGGCACGCGGAGTGGGGTCCACACTCACACGAGGCCGGGAGGAAGCTCAGAACCACTTCCCCGCCCCGACTGCAGCCAGGCTGGGAGCTGGTCACAACCAGCGGCAGAGGCATCTCGGGTCTTAGAAGATAAGACGCAGATAACTGTCTCCGGCCTCCGGCCTCTCCTCCTGGCTCCCCCGCCCCACCATCTCTGTTACTATGGCAGCAAGAATTGGTCATTTTCTCCTGCTTTCTGAGATTTGCTTTCAGTTTCTAAATCAAGTCCCCATCTCGCCATGAGCTCCTGCCCACAAAGACGCTGACCAGCTGACCTGCTTGGGACACCGCACACCTAGGCACGGGCAGCGTGACCCCCGCACAGCCAGCCCCTGCCACCGTCGTGCCCCCGGTACCTTCCCCTCCCCAGGCCTCGCCTGCGAAGGGCAGAAGGGAGAAGATGGGGTCGTGAATGGTGGCCCCTTCCCACAGCTGTCCCCAGGGTGGGGCCCAAGCCTGCGACACCATGCCCTCCCCAGTGTCCCCAGCTCTGGGGTCCGTCCTGGCTTCTGTTTGCACCCAGCATCTAGGCTGCTCTGCAGGCTCTTCATGACCCTGAGTGCACACCTGGCCCCTCTCCCACCTTTCCTTTGACAGCCCTCAGCATGTCCTGCCCGGACATCACTCTGGCCACTCTTGCTGTACCCAGAAGGCCAGCTCCATCACCTCCCTCTCTGCCCGGAGACCCTCTTTGCTTCCAGGCCCTCCGTTCCAGAGGGACTTGCCCAAACCATGGGCGTCAGCTCCTGCGCTCCCCCTCCCCCCTCAACTCCTTTATCCCTCACCTGTTCTCCACCAGGACAGCTGCGAGCAGGGACCTGGCCGGGCGTCCTTCCTCTGGATGGCCTAGCCCTGCTTAACCGGGGGACAGCTGCCCTCAGTCATCCGGTGTGGACACATAGCCCTGGGATGCTAAGCCAGCTCCTGCGGGGGTGCAGGTTGAGATGGGGATGGTTAAACCTGCAGATAGACGAGGGCCCCTGAATTCTGAGCCCCATGCATACAAGAAACATAGCAGGGCACTGTCAGCTGTGTTTACTCTGGGCCCTTACTTTTGACTGCAGCCATGTTGCAGAAGATTTTACACTTCGTAAGTATATAGGTAGGAAATTAGCACATTTTAACAAAATGTCTATACCAGGCAGAATTCTAAGATGACTCCCAAGATTCCTGCCCCCACTACTGTGCATGCCATCTGAATAATCTCTTCCCCTTCTGTGTGTGTGTGTCAGGGGAGCGGCTGAATATTATGGGATGTCCCTCCAGTGATTAGTTTCTAACCAGTTGACTTTGAGTTAATCAAAGGGAGATGACCTGGTGGGCCTGGCCTAATCAAGTGAGCCCCTTAACAGAAGGTAGAGAGTCAGATTGTGCAGGAAGGAAGCCGGTGGCCATGCTGTGTGCTGCCTACGAGGGGACAGAGGCCTGGGGCCATGACCTGAGGGGCCTCGCTGCTGAGAGCAAACCCTGGCCAATAGCCAGCAAGAAATCAGGGACCCGAGCTCTATAATCACAAGGAGCTGAATTCTGCCAATCCCTGAATGGGCCTGGAAGAGGATCCCAGGCTCCAGGTGGGCCGCAGCCTGCTGACACCTCGATTTCAGCCTCGTGAGACCCCAGTGGAGATCACGGCCTTGTCGTGGCTTAGAAAGTTGTGGGTAGTAAAGGTGTGCTGAATAAATCACTCTGTTTGTGGAGGTTTGTTACACAGCATGGAAAAGTAGGATAGTGTCTGTTTAACAAGGTGACCTGCTTCGAAAGTATGTGTTTAGGAGATGCGTGTGTGCCTGAATCGCACTTATCTTTATTGAATTTGATTTTTCAAAACATAAACATTAAAATAATCCTCTATTACAAGGTATCAACTCATATAAATATATGCATATTTATATATACCCTCTCTTTTTTCTTAATTTTGAAAGTATAGGTGATTTTTCACTTTAAAGTGAATGCATAATCGTTGAAGGAAAATTGGAAGGTATAGAAAAACAGAAAGAAGACAATGGTTCCCTAATTCAATTAATGTTACAGTTAACATTTGAGTAATGTTTGATGTTTACCTTCCGCATAAAGAAAATGATACTATTTTGGTCCATTTACAGTCTATTATCTCTTTTTTAAAATTGAAGTGTGTTTTTGCACCCAGTGTTTATAGCAGCACTGTTCACAACAGCCAGGACATGGAAGCAGCCTAAGTGTCCATCAACAGAGGACTGGATAAAGATGTGGCAGATATGTACAATGGAATATTACTCAGACGTAAAAAAAGAATGAAATAATGCCATTTGAGCAACATGGATGGACCTAGAGATTATCATATTAAGTGAAGTAAATCAGACAGAGAAAGACAAATATTACATGATATCACTTATATGTGGAATCTAAAAAAATGATACAAATGAACTTACAAAACAGAAATAGACTCACGGACATTAAAAACAAACTTATGGTTACCAAAAGGGAAAGGGGGGAGGGATTAATTAGGAGTTTGGGATTAACATATACACACTACTATACATAAAGTAGTTAAACAACAAGGACCTGTGTATAGCACGGGGAACGATATTCAACATTTCGTAATAACCTATAATGGAAAAGAATCTGAAAAAGAATACACACACACACACACACACACACACACACACACACACACACACACATATATATGTATAAATCAATCACTTTGCTGTACACCTGAAGCTAACACACTGTAAATCAACTACACTTCAATAAAAAAAAATCATAAAATAAAATAATAATCGAAATATATTTTGAATGTAGTAAATTACACGAGATAGAGGTGTCCCCTGTGATGAACTTCCGCTACATGTATGCCTGGTAAACCCCACCTGGACCGGTGCCTCTGTTCTGCCTTCCTTCGCTCACCTAATGCATTTGAGACCCATCCATCTGCCTGGAGTGAGCCAGCTGTGAACCCGCCAGCTTTCTTATCTGTGGTCCTGTTCACAGACTTCTGGACCTTTTCTGGCTTTTGAGGTTTATAAGCAGAGGCTGCTGTGAGCGTTTGTGAGAAATACACATTCGCCTCACACAGTCCACCCCCGAGAGAGGGGTCGCGGGTAAAATCACTGACAGTGCCGGGTGCTGGCCATGACCCAGAGCAACTGGGGCTCTCAGACGTTGCTGGTCCACCATTCCGGCATTTAAAAGATAAAGTTAAACCTGCATTTACCATCTGATCCAGTAGTAAAGAACTTTACTGGGACTGTGCTCGACTTTATTGGGAAATGTCATCAGCTTCTCATCAGGGTCGTCTTGTGCTTCTCCCCCAGGTGTAGACAGGCCCCACCCTCCACATCCTTGTCTACACTTGGCATCTCCTGTCGTGGCATTTGAGCCATTCTCGTGGGTGGGTCGTTGTAGTTCATGATTTTAATTTTAATTTTTCTAATTTGTATTAATTCTAAGTGCCTGGCTGTATGCTCCTCTCTTATGTGGGCATCTTCCTTTGTGAAGAGCTTGTAGGGCCTTTTGTCTACACTTTTAAATGGACTGTCTTCTCCTACAGAGGTGCAGGAGTCCTTTATGTGGTCTGAGTGTGTTTCCTTCATCAGGTACATGCTGAAAGTCTGCCCAGAATCTGTGGGAGACTGCTCACTTTTTTATTGCGAGGAACAGAGTTCTTTTTTTAAAATAAAGTACAATTTATCAACTAAAAAAAAACCTTGCATAATCATGTTACCTACAAATAAAGATATTTTCACTTCCTTACTTTCAATTTCTATGTATTTTTTTCTTTTACTTGCAATGTTGAAGATCTCTAGGACAATGTTTTTATTATTATTATCATTTTAAATTTATTTTATTGAAGTATAGTTGATTTACAGTGTTGTGTTAACTTCAGCACAGTGATGAATATTGAACAATATTGAATATTGTTCCCTGTGCTATATAGTAGGACCTTGTTGTTTATCCATTCTCTATATAATCGGACAGTGTTTAAACATAAGTGGTGATGGTGGAATATCGTGCCTCATGCCTGATTTTAGGGTGAAATCTTCAATATTTGATCAGTATGTATAATCTCTGCAGTTGTTTTTTTGGTAGCTGCCCTTTGTGATATTAAGGAACTTCTTTTTATTCCTAGTTTGCTCTAAGTTTTTGTCATATATAGACTGAATTTCATTGAACAAGTTTTTATTAAGTATTAGGACAATCATTGGTTTTCTTTTTTATTCTGTTAAGGTGGTGAATTACACTGGTTGATTTTCAAAATATTAAACTAATCTTTCATTCCTGGGATAAAATTAACTTGGCTAAAATATATTATTATTTTTACATATCTCTGATCTTGAGGACTTTAGTCTTCCACAGTACCACCCTCTGCAGGTGTGAGCCACGGCCCTGCCCGCCTGCAAGGATGGGAGATTGGGGTCTCCCTTCTGGACAGAGGGAAGGGGAGAACTTTCTCTCACCAAGACCTACAGGAGCGAGAGTGCCATAAGAGTTACCAATATGGGGGACTTCCCTGGTGGCGCAGTGGTTAAGAATCTGCCTGCCAATGCAGGGGACACGGGTTCAAGCCCTGGTCCGGGAAGATCCCACATGCCACAGGGCAACTAAGCCTGCATGCCACAACTACTGAACCCGCGTGCCTAGAGCCCGTGCTCCACAACAAGAGAAGCCACCACACTGCAACAAAGAGTAGCCCCTGCTCGCTGCAACTAGAGAAGGCCCGCATGCAGCAACAAAGACCCAATACAGCCAAAAAAAGAAAAAAAAAAGTTACCGATACTGAAGCCAAAGTGAAAAGATTAAATGTCCTCTCCCTGAGAAATACATAGTCAAATGGTTATACCAATCACCTTTCTATATTTTGTGGATATTTAGGTTATTTCAATTTTTACACTTTAAATAGAGCTTTGAATAAAGATTCAGCTGGACTTAGAATTATTAACTTAGTATTTATTACTAGAGTAAAAAGACTCAGGCAAAGGATATGAATCTCTAGAAATTCACTCCCAGCCCCTCCCCACCAAGCATGACATAAAAGTGGCCACCTAACCATAATCTGTCCAGAACGGGTGTATCCAAGTATATGAGCTTCCCTGCACTCACAGGCAAGACACAAACAAGCAGAAAGCCCTCTCTGCTCCGACGTCCTCTATTCCTGTTGAAGTGACCACTTCCACAAGCGGGTTTACAAATTGCATTTGTTCTCATGCGATGTTCTCACTCCCATGTGCACGTGTGCCTTCCCCATGTGTGATTATCAAGCCCTGCACACATTCTCCATGGATGGAATATTTGGCTAATGTTTTGTCTTCTCATACTGGTTATCTTCATTTCATATACAGATTGAGTTTTACATTTTCGTGTATTCTGACCATTTCTTTGCTTCTTATTTCCTCAATCCCTACTCATCGTAGTGGAGGAAAAAACCCATAATTTTAGTGTAATGTGGGAAAGTCCAACAATGCCCTAGGAGCAAGGATGAAGAAGTCCAGGTTGGGGGTGTCTTTCTGCAGGAGGGGGTGTGGAGCTGAGGCTGGAAGGCCAGGCACAAGGGGCAGAAGCACGAAGGGCAGGAGGACCCGGGCCACTGGGCAGAGGGAAGAGCGTGAGCAAAGGCACAGAGGCCAGGTCGGGGCACACTCGGGCCGTCTCACACCTGCGGGGCAGTGGCTGGAGGTTATTGAGATGAAGTGTGACAGGTCTCCAGGGGAAGATGAAATACATGTTTTCATGTTAGAAAGTTGAGGAGGCAAGATTGGAAGGAAGGAGACCCAATGGGAACTGAATGGGGCAGAGTCACTACAGACTGCAATCAACCACCAGGGAGGAATGCAGGGGAAGAAAGTTGAGAAACAGTTGGGAGGTAAAATCGGCAGGAATGGGGAAGGAAGAGAGCCTGGTATGATCAGCCTTCTGGTCTGAGCAGTAGAGAGACGGAGGTTTCGTCCACCAAGGTGGGCTGGCTGCAAAGGGTCAGGTGGATGGAGCTTTTGCTCTGTCCCAGAGGAGAGAGGATGGCAGCTTGGACCAGTTCCAGGGATGGAGACGGAGCAAAATCAATGCCATAGGGAGGCATGAAGGAGGCAAAATAGATAAGACTTACTGATTGATGGGGGTCAGGGGAGAGGAGGAGAGGAGACGGCAGACTCAGAATGACTCCTCGATTTCTGGATTGAGAGATGGACGATGTCACAGGAGCACCTGCGAGGAGGATGAGGCCACCGACCCAAGAATCCCGCCACGATTCCCTCACGTCTTCTCAGATTACGGTTTTAGCTCTAGGCTCATGATGTGCAGCAAGCATCACCACAGGGACGGTCTCATGGCCCGCGAGCAGGTGCCGAGTGCCGCCAAGGCTGGGATGGCGGGGGCTGTGCCCCCAAGGGGCTGCCCCAGGGCTGGGATGCTCCACGAGCTCGCGCTGGGCATGTTGTGCTGTCAGAGCAAGAACGGCAGGTCCTGCAAACACCCGTCCGTTCTCTGCATTTGCTGTTTGAGATTCCAGAGGCGATGTCACAGGACCCGGAGCAGCTGGAGAGCGTCTGTGCCGATAGGAAAGCACACGTGTCCATCGGCAACAAAGTCAGATTGCTTCTTCCCACGGGTATCTCTGCAAACAATTTTTTCAAGAGGACAGAAGCACCAGGCCGGCACAGGAGGCTCTCAGGCCGCGTTCCTCCTGCAGGGACGACGCGGTCCGACAAACACTTGAAATGAGAAGTGTCTCTATCTCCCCTGAGAAGCACCCGCCCCGCTGGATGGGCTGCAGTGGGTTGGGGGCACTTGTGCCCAGGAAACAGTTCAGTGTAATTCAAGGCCTAACAGAGGTGTGGATAATCCATCTTCTCCTGTCAAGACTTGGGTCTCTGTGCTGTTTTTGAATGAAGCTGAGGAATTAAAGAAAAACCTGAGAGGAAATTGTGAAACATAATAAAATTGGACTCAAATCAAAGCACCTCCGAGGCTGGGAAGTTAATTATACCATCTGAGTTGTGTCGTCTGCAGAGACTGAGACGGTCAAGTCTGTTTCTCCTTCCAGAGACGATCTCAGGCAGCCAATTCAACTGGGGCTCCTAGCACAGGATAATAGTTCTTTTTTATTGACAAAATTGGGCAAATTAAACAAAAAAGTGCATCGAGTCACTACTCTGTGCAGACGCTGTGCTTGCTGCCGAGATGAGCCCATCACGGTTCCCATCCTGAGGGATCGCGGGTCCCTGTAAGTGAGACACAAAAGTTAAGGCTGTCCACCATCGGGGGCTCTGAGAGTTACTGGCCCAGAGTCAGAGAGCACCAGGGGCAGGGGAGTCAAGGGAGGCTTCCTGGAGGAGGTGTCCCCAGAGTCAGCACGAGGGCAGAGGGCACTTGAGGTGCCCAGAGGGAGGTAAGTCCAGAGAGGAGATCCCCCAATACATTGACGTGGTCCCATGTCTGCCCATGGGGCTCCATCACAGAGAGCAGGGGAATGGTGTTCGGGGGCCATGACAGGGAATGAGGTCAGTGTCCAGGCCTGTGCGGTGCAGGTTCTGGGTGCTGAATTGTGACCCCAGCCCTGAGTGGTGGCTGCGGTCCTCTAGTCAAGCGCCTGTTCGCCCGTCCCCACCATCAGGCAGCCCACCTGTGCGGTGAGATGCTGCAGGAGACCCTCGCCAACCCCAGGGCTAACGAGTCTTCTTTATGGGCACAGATGACTGGTCAGCGCCTCCGGACCTGTGTCCTGTGGGCTTAGACTACACAGCGCCCCCTGGGGAGGGGGTAAGAGGTGGCGTCTGGACTCAGGGCTCTGCAGATAGCCTGAGACGTCCCTCCCTTGCTCGCTCCTGGAGGGCTTCTGGGGAGGCCAGGTGCTGCTCTCGGGCCACAGCCAACAGGGGCTTGTTGGCAGTCTGCCACGTGCTCTCTCACACCTGTGCGCGTGTGCGGGTGTGCACACACACACACCCCCCTGCGAGATCGCGTCCGAATATGAGTGTGAAAGTTCGTATACCTGTCTATCTCTCTCTCTCCCCACCCACTTTGTCCACCCCCTCCCCCCTTCTTCTTACCTTCCATCCACCCACCATCCTTCCATCCATCCATCCATCCATCCATGTCTCTATCTGTCTATCTGTCATCTACCCGGGTGCAGTTTTCCTGCTACAGCTGAAAAAGACACCAGGAGACCTGCTGAGACCTGGGAGGTGTCCCTCGAGCCTTGGTGTCCTGACCTCACTTCTCACCCCCATGCCGTGGCGCTCTCTCTTTTTGTCCCCGACCTTTATCTTCACAGGGCATATGACCTGCTTACTTGTCCACAGCTGAACTCCAGAAGGAACCGCGGCTCCTGTGCTGACACACTGTCAGGGAGGTGGTCCGAACGTCCATGCCCAGTGGACGGAGGGAAGATGCAGGTACCACGGAGACCACTGCTGCCTCCTTCTTCAAAGGGCCTGGTGAGGATCGAGATGTAGCGTCCCAGTTGTGGCCAGAGTTCTGTGCCCTGCCACCCCCTGTGTGACCCCAGCCTCCTGGAGGGGGTCCGTGGTCCCTCCTGTTCTGGGGAATCCAAGCAACCCGACGCAGAGGCTAAGGATGGGGTTTCTGCGTGTCTACTGGAACCACTTAGATGGGAAGGAGGAATTTACTGTAAGAAACAATGTGCTGAAGTGATCATACTATGAACATAGCTGTTTTCCATGAATAAAACTTAGAATCAAAGGCTCTCAGAGCTACAAATGGCTTTTGGACTTACTTGCTACACAAGCTCACGTTCCCGACGAGAGGCAGGGTCCCAGGCTCTGAGGGAGTGAGCCCAGGAGCACATGACGCTTCCCGTCACTGGTGAGTTTGGCCCACATGCCTCTCCCAGCTCCACGCTCCCTCCTGGCACATACTGCGAAGGTCTGGAAACGCGGCCCTGATGCATGGTCATTGGTCCCCACAGAGATGGAGACCAGGCCCAGGGAGGTGCAGTCCTGGCCCTGCTGTTGGGAAGGGGGTGAATTCCACCCCGACACCCCTCCTGTGGGTGTTGCCTGGGCTCACTCTGTGTCCCAGGAAGGGCGGAGGAGTGACGGCCCAACTGGGGAGGTTGGGTGGGTAACTGGGGTCCAGCCTGCTCCTTCCCATCTTCCTCTGGGGCTCCAGCCGCTGCTGGGCTGACCCAGCACCTCTTCCAGGTCGGGGTCCCCTCCACCATGCGGGGCTGCTGGTCCAGGCTGTCTGTCTGTATCTGGAGAGCCTGTCTTAGGCTGTAACGCAGCTCCAAACCCATCCCCGCCTCCTGCCACCCGCCCACCCTGCTCGGCCAGGAGGTTCCCTTCCGCTGCCCCAGGACATCAGGGCGGAAGTCTCCCTGGAAGCCGAGCCTGCCCTCCACCTTCCCCCCCCACCCCAGACAGCTTCTGGCACGTGGGCAGCCAGATGGAGGGAAGCAGACAGAACCCTGGATCTGGCCCCGATGGGGATGGGATAGAGGAGCTGGGAAGACGATACAATGAAAGCACGTAGGGGTCAAGTGCACCGGGAAAGATCCTTCTGGGAAATGCAAAATCAGGTTTTCTTACTAAAAGCCAATCAGATGGAGAGCACAGTCACTGCTGAGACTCAAAATATTGTCCTAGAGGACAAGGTGGAGGAAACATAGCAAAAAAAATTAGAAAGAAAATCTCTAGTGAAAAATTCGACTTAGAGGATAGATTTAGGAGACCGAACATTCAGATGATAGAGGTTCTGGGGGCAGCAGAGGATAGTCAATAATTAAACGCATAGGAAGCTATTCCTCCTCCACTGACAAGGAGCTGGGGTTGGCTGGCTCAGTCTCACTGAATCCCAGGCAGGATTCTGAGAAAAGGATGAGCACTTGTATGTCTTCTGGAAAAATTCCCGGAATCCAGGGATAAAGGGAACATCTTAGATGCTCAGAAGGAACCAGCGGTGGCAGGGGGAGTGGGACCGGCGTCACAGCTGGAGGGAAAGAGCTGTCAGAGAGGTGACGTCTGCACCCAGAGACAGAGCCCCGATGGCCCACGGGGGCTCCACGCGGCGGAGGAGGATGCCGGAGGGAAAATGCCGCTGAGGAGGGACAGCGTGAGTCGGGGTAAAGGCCCCCATTGAGATAGTAATTAGAATTATTCAAGTTATAATTGTCATTTTGTTCAATTATTGTATTACTTAATATAATTATTTAAGTATAACAATAATAATGATAAGGAAACCACATAGAAGAAATCAAGATTATCAATAAAGAAGAAGAGAGGGGAAAAATCAAGTCTATCGTGTGTTCACATTAAATGTTATCAGACTGAATCCTTCCCTGAAATGACAAGCCTGGGGAAAAACAACAACTCTAAACCAAAAACTAGTTACCTGCAGTTTGCATGAAACATATTTAAGAAAAATCAGTGTTGAAATGAACAGAAATTCCAGGTAAATACAAATGTAAAAAAAAAAAAAAAAAAAGCAGATGTCCACATTCATACCCATGTGCCATGTGGAATGTTTAGAATTTGAGATAAAAAGTAGTAAACAGTCACAGACATATTACGTGATTAAATTGTAAGAAGTACAATTTCTGAACAAATTTTAACAGTCTCAAACTGTATTAAAAACCCTATAGCAGGGCTTCCCTGGTGGCGCAGTGGTTGAGAATCCGCCTGCTAATGCAGGGGACACGGGTTCGAGCCCTGGTCTGGGAAGATCCCACATGCCGCGGAGCAACTGGACCCGTGAGCCACAACTACTGAGCCTGCGCGTCTGGAGCCTGTGCTCCGCAACAAGAGAGGCCGCGATAGTGAGAGGCCCGAGCACCGCGATGAAGAGTGGCCCCCGCTTGCCACAACTAGAGAAAGCCCTAGCACAGAAACGAAGACCCAGCATAGCAATCAATCAATCAATCAATAAATCTTTAAAAAAAAAAAAAACAAAACCCTATAGCAGCTAAATAAATAAATAAAGCAAAAGCTGATTACAAATAAGAGATCTGAATAAAAGAACGTGATAGTGAGAAATTCCATCTGTTCCAGAATTGAATAAATATGTTAGACAAAAACTAAAACAGACCAAAGAATTGAAGTATGCCATAAATTAACTGAATCCAGCAGATATAGAATGAACTTTATTAGAGACCATTGTTTTTTCATGTTTAGGGATTACCTTCAAAATCAATCGTGTATTTCACAACTGATATCAGTAAGTGTAAAAGCTGGTTGGGATGTCACAGGCCTTTACTCCAGTTCTAAGTCAATGGAATTAAAATCAGGTAATGAAGTGGTGAACCCAGATCTGAAGGCCCTGGGGGAAGAGCCTCTTCCCAGACACTTGGTTCCAGGTGTTAAGACTCTGTAAAGAAGATACTCTCGTTCCCAAACTGGCGGGACGTCCTGGGGGTGTCGGGGGGGACGCAGCTTGGTTCAATAGAGTGCTTATAAGTAAGTGTTTCATACCAAAGAAAGACAGCTGAAGAGCAGGGAAAAGAAAAGAGAGATTAATAACACGACAGCTAAAATTAGGCACAGACAAAAAAGCAGTAGAAATATACCCGAATCCAACAGCTATTTCTTTGAACAGGTCCATAAATAGATTAACCCTGTGGAACCCGATCATAGACAAGGAAGATGCCTGGGGTGTAAGTGGAGGCGTGGTTCAAACCACAGACACACGTCAAAGCAGGCTCCCTGCGTCCATGACGAGGTCTCCCTGTCATGGTGCTTCTCCCCATTTCTGCCCCTGGAAGTCTTAAACATCCCCACAAAGTGTCAGCACCACAGGTACGTGGTGTGTCCTGTACATTCTGGGCCCCTGGAGGCCACAGACCCTGGTCACACCTAAATCTATTTGCCCCTGAGAACCAATTTTTGCTCTGGTTCAATGCATGATATAAATGAAGACCCACACTTTATATGGTTCAATATTCTTAGGGAATAAACCAAGCACAGACCACAAAACACATTCCTACCCACCCCCGTCGACAAAACCCCTTCCTACCAACTAGACCAGGCTCAGCTCAGACACCTGAGACCACCCAACACTCTTGTGTCAAACGCACCGAGGGTGGCCAGTGGGCGACCTCCCCGCCATCCACTCCGTACTGAGTCCCAGGCCTCTGCAACCTGCAGAAAGCCGTCCTCTGACCCCTGCAGCAGCCCAGGGGCTGTGCATCTCGGCCCGCCCTCGGGAGAAGACAACCAAAGACCTGGGCACCCCTGGCTGTGTGGGGTGAGGTCACAGCAGGGCCATGGGTGCGGGGCGGTGGTCAGGAATAAGGGCAGTGTGTTCATAGAAATAAAATTTGAACCACAAAGGAAACACTTGCCTTTGAGACTCCTGAAATGAATTTATTAAATCTGCCAACAGTCTAATAACTGCTGTGTAATATAGGAATGCAAACAAAAGTAAACCACCAACCTTAGCCCAAGAAGCAGCAGAGGCCCTGGAAATTTGCTTTGAAAATATTGCTTTCAGTAAGGCAGTAGGGTCAAATGATTTCGCAGCTGAAATCTACCTCATTAGTGGTTATTAAATACCATGGAAAACATGGTGGTTCATGGAAAACTGTAAAAAATGCCTGATTTCACTTTTGGAAACAAGTGTAATACTCACACCTTAAAAAAAAGTGCACTAATTATGACTTAGATGTCAAAAATTCTAAGCAAGGGGTTAGCAAACAGAATATGGAAATGCTTTGAAAGAATAGGACAGTGTACCAATGTAGGATTTATTTCAGAAACTAAATATAATTTAACGTCAGACTACTCACCAACTTCATCCATGCCATAGATAAATTGGATGAAAAATAAAGTAACATTGTATCAAAAAAGCTTGAAAAGAATTTTATTATATCTGCAAGCATTCTTAATAATTGCTGTATAATATAGGAATACAAAGAAATTTTTTACTGTAATTAAAAGTACTTACCAAAAGCAACAGCAAATATGATTTTAACAGAAAAACATTACAGTCATTTCAATAAAAATCAGGAACCAGTTATTAATCCTGGTAGTCACATTACTTAAGAGTGTGGTGAATTTTATTGTAAGCACATTAGGAGAAGTCCATTTTAAATGTGGTTTAAACAATAGGAAAGTAGAATTCTTAACAACAGCCACAAAAATGCTTGCTGGTTTTATAATTGCTTATCTAGGAAACCAAGAAAATGGAAAAATACCTTCTAGAATTAAACTAATGACATGAATTGGTACACACACACAGACCTCTACAAATGGATAACATATCTGACTCAAAATTATGATAGAAAATAAAAACTTATTAGCAATCTATACAGAAAGAGTATCACAGGGCCAATATGAATGAAGTTTAAAGGTTTGTGGAATGACAAAACATTTGGGGCTTCTGGTTCTGGGTCGGGTAGAGTACGTAGGCTGCACCCTGTCTATCCCTTTAAATGTTATTATAAGACCCACACGCAATGCCTGGAGCATACACCTGAAGGCTCTGAAAGTCTGTGGCCGAAGGCAGATTGGGGAAGAAAACCAGAATTCAAAGGACACCAAGATAGTGGTGAACGCCCTTCCCCCCCGTACGTCCTTCAGTATCTCCTGGCCTGAAACCAGACAAGGCTGGGGTGCTGATGGGGGCTCCAGGAGAGCCTTCTAGCTCTGCTTCAAGGAGGGAGAGGGTCTCCTAGCCCTTGAGAGACGGGGGAGAGGAGATTCCCCATTGCTACTTTATCTCTCCTGTGTTATCATAAGCCACCAGCCCAGACAATGTCAATAACTCAGGGACGATAGCAGGAACAGAAGTGACAGAGGCGGCAGGGGTACCCATGGCACCCACAACACTGAAGGAGGGGGGCTTCCTATCTGAACAGAGATGCTCTGGGCCAAAAGGAGCTGGGCGAATCCCACTGCTTTTTACTGTCTCTCATCTCCTTCCACTTTGGTTCTGAAAGTGGGTGCAGCCAGGGGGCATGTGCAGCCATAAGGGGTAAGTAAAGCCCCAGATTTGTGGCTGGAGGAAAAGGGGGAGCTTCTGGGAACTCAAAAGGACTGGAGATGTTGCAGAAAGAGACTGGGATGGAATTAAAATTGTTCATACAATCCTAAAGACAGAGGAAAGGAGAAACAGAGGAAAGAAAGATAGTTGGAACAAATAGAAAACAAGTAATAAAATGGTAGACATACATCTAAATATATCAATACTTTTTTGAATGGTGAGTTGTTTAAACAGATGGACAGACGTTATCGGAATGGATAGAAAAGTATGACCCAACTATACATTAGATATAAGAAACTCATTTCAAACAAAAAGATACACTTGGTTCAGAAGTTAAAGGACAGAGGATGGTATAACATGGAAACAAGTCAAAAGAAAGCTGAATGAAGTAGCTCTATTAGTATCAAACAAGGTAGACTTCAAAGGAAGTGAAAATAAAGCAGGAATAAAGAGGTACCTTATGTGAGGACAAAGGGTCAATTCACCAAGAAGACATGACAACAATACTAAACTTGTATGCACCTAAAAATATAGCTTCAAGATAAATAGGATAAAAGGATATTAAACTAAAAGGGTAAATAACTAAAAGGATAAATGGACAAATTCACAGCTGTAATTGAAAGCTTCAACAGTCCCTTCTCAGTAATTGACACACCTCGTAGTCAGAACATCAGAAAGACTGAAGGAAGCCTGAATCACACCACCAACCAACTGGGTTTAGCTGACGTTTGTAGAAACCCCCCCCCCCATCTCCCCACCTCCCACCAACACCAGCAGAACACACATTGCTTTCCAGTGTACATGGAACATTCACCAAGATAGACCACATCTTGGCTTATGAAACAAACTTTAACACAATTTAAATAATGGGAATCATACAAAAGATGTTCTCTGACCACAAAGGAATTAAATTTTCAATAACAGGAACATATCTAAACACTTAGAAATTAAGTAACCCACTTCTAAATAATTTGTGGGTCAGGAGACAACCTCAGTGGAAGCTTGAAAATATTTTGAGCTGAACAAATATGAAAATACATCATATCAAAATTTGCAGAATATAGCTAAAGGAGTTCCAAGAAGGAGATTTATGGAATTAATCACTTATATTGAGAAGAAAATTAGTCTAATAGTGTAAGTTTTTACTTTAAGAAATTAGAAAAGATGAGCAAAGGCATCAAAAGCAAGTAAAATGAAGGAAATAATAAGGATAAGTCATATTTCTATATTCTGGCAACAAACAATTGAAATCTGAAATTAATAAAACAATGTCATTTACAATAGCTTAAAAATGAGATACTTAGGGATAAAGCTAACAAAACATGTATAGAATTTTTGTGCTGAAAATTGCAAAATGCTGATGAAAGTAATCAAAGAAGATCTAATAAACAGAGAGACATACAGTGTCAGTGGATACAAAGATTCAGCATAAGAAAAATGTCAAATTTCCCCCAATTTATCTACAGATTTGTATTAAGTCCAGTTAAAACACCAACACAATTGTTTTGTAGACCTAGACAAACTGATTCTAAAATTTACTTAGAAAGACAAAGAAAGTTGAATAGCCTAAACAATTTTAAACAAAACATAAATTTGGAGGCATTGTAATGCCGTATTGTAAGACCAGCTTGAAGCTGCAGTAATCAAGACCCTACCATATTCACGGAGAGATAAACACATAGATCAGTGGACCAGAGCGCAGAACCCAGAAAAAGACTTACCCAGAGGTAGCCAACTGATTTTTTTAAAATTAATTAATTCATTTACTTTTGGCTGCGTTGAGTCTTTGTTGCCGCACGCAGGCTTTCTCTAGTTGCAGAGAGTGGGGACTATTCTTCGTTGCAGTGTGCGGGCTTCTCATTGCGGTGGCTTCTCTTGTTGCAGAGCACGGGCTCTAGGCATGCGGGCTTCAGTAGTTGTGGCTCGTGGGCTCTAGAGTGCAAGCTCAGTAGTTGTGGTGCACGGGCTTAGTTGCTCCACAGCATGTGGGATCTTCCCAGACCAGGGCTTGAACCCATGTCCCTTGCACTGGCAGGTGGATTCTTAACCATTGTGCCACCAGGGAAGCCCTAGCTGACTGATTTTTAACAATGGCACAAAGGCAATTCAGTGGAAGAGAATAGTCTTTCAACAAAAGATGTTGGAGAAATTAGATCTCCATTTACCAAAAAGTAAACCTTGACTTAAATCTCAATGCTTATGCAAAAGTTAACCCCAAAATGGGCCTCAGATCTAAATGTAAAGGGTGAGCTATACAACTTTTGTAAGAAAACATTGCAGAAAATATTGTGACCTGGAACCAAGAACACAATACATAAAAGGAAAAAAACATTGAAAATTGGAAATGATAGAAGTTAATAATTGTACTTATAGGTATTTACCTGAGAGAGATGAAATTCATTGTCTGTATAAAAAATGTGCACTAATGCTGACGGTGACTCTATTCATAGCCAAACACAGGAAACAATCCAAGTGTCCTTCGGCAGATGAATTGGGATCCACACTGGATATATCTGAGCGATGGAATAACAGAACGGGATACAGTAGAATCTGTGCCCTGGAACTGCCCCGTGGGAGTGGACTCAGCAGTGAACGTGAACAGAATATTGACTCACACAAGAGCACGTGGGTTCTCCAAAGGAGCCGTGTGGGTGAAAGGAACTAGTCTCAGCAGGTTACACACACTGTGATTCTCTTTTTAGGCCATTCTTGAAAGGCATAACTACAGACATGGAAAACAGATCAGTGGCTGCCAGGGCACAGGGACAGGATGGGGAAATCACACGAGAAAGGTCCGTGGTGACAGATTCCCATCCAGCTGGACTGGATCTAAACAAGTATTAAAACTCATGACTGTCTACACATTCCTCTTAAAGCCCATTTTACTCTATGGTAACTTAAAAAGGAATAAAATAAAACAAAAGCACCAGCCCACGAACTTTTTAAAAAAGTATGAACGAATTGAGAGAGAGAGCAAGCTCTTCTACAGAATAATTCAATATCATTTCATCACATAAATTAATAATTTAATTAAAATGTCAATAAACCAAAAAGTAATGTCGAAAGCTAGAAATTTAAAAATAGAATAGCATAAAAACTGAAGCAGTGTGAAGGAAATAAGACACAGAAGTTAATGAACTTGAAAATGAAAATCAACGGAATCAGTGGCAGTTCTTAGAGAGGATCATTAGGACGGCAAATTTCATCAAGATGGATGAAGACGAAAGGACTAAACCATAGTATACATTTCATGAGCCAAAAAAAAAAGATCATGACTTCAAGAAGCAGCCAAGATTAAAAAGATAATAGTATGAATAATTTAACACCAATAAATTTTTAAAAATTAGGTGAAGTAGACAAATTACAAGAAAGACAACAGATCTAATTGAAGCAGAGGAAAGAAAGAAAACCCTTTAATTCTCATATTACCATTTAGGAATTGGAAACACAGATGAGAATTCTTCCCTCAAAGAAAGCACAACACTGGCTTTTTAAAAGGCAAATTCTGCCAAATGTTTATGGAACAAAATACAAATTTTCCATCCCATACACAGTGGGCATTCCCTAAATCATTTTAAGAGGCTTATATGACCTTGATAGTGGAAAAATATTGATCTCAAACAAGACAATTATGAGAAAAGTGTGAATAGGACAATGTCACCCATAAATATAGATACAAAGATCTTCATTAATAGCAGCAAGAAGAATGCAACAGCATATAAAATAGAAAACATCACTGCTTATTGAATTGGGCTTATCCCAGGAATGAAAGAGAGGTTTAGCCGTAGAAATCAGCTTCTGTATTTCTCCACATTAATAAGTTAAAGGAGCAAAATGATATCTTTTCTCAACTGACTCAAACTGTCTGATACAGTTAAATATTTGAATAATAAATATTATAATAATAAATAATAATAATAATAAATATTATTTAATTAATGTTAAAAAATTATCATACCAGCAATAATCTAAGCAGACATACATAAGACGTTTTTGGAGAAAATTAGAAAATCTCTGAAAAAATTAATGAGCTAAAAATTAGGAAAGATATACCATATGCATGGACTTTGGGATATTATTATAAAAATATTGATTTCCCTGGAACTAAATTATAAAAGCAATTAAATTCCAGTGAAAATCCCAACATGTTTTTCTATTTTTTTTTTTCTTTTCTTTTTAAGGAGAAGAGTCCTGACCCACTGCTTTTAAACGGAACAGAACAGAGTCAAGAAACCAAACTTGTGTGCAGTCTCTAAATAAAAGGAAGAGATAGAAATGTCAGATATTTCAACAAATAATATTTCAACAAATTATTCTCATCACAAAAAATGGAATTTGATCCCAATTCATACCATGTACAAAAATTAATTCTATTTGAATTAAAGACCAAAATATAAAAGATAAACTAACGCATTTTAGAAGTCAACACAGGGGAAAACTTTTATGCCCTCAGGGTAGGAAAGTATTTCTTCAACAAGACACAAAAAGCACAAACTAAGAAACAAAAGACTGATGATTTTAACTCTATTAAAACCAAGCAACACTGCTCAGCACCTAATAATGTAAATTCAGTGAAGAAGCAAGTTGCAAAGGTGGAGAAAATCATGGCAGAACACGTGACTGACCGTGGGTTAGTACTTGGAACACAGGAAAACCTCCACACATCAGGAAGGAAAAAGGAAAGTCCATACAAAGTGGGCAAAAGACATGGAAGGGAAAACCTGGATGATCAATAAATATACCAAAGGATGATCACCATTCTTCATAAGCAGGGAAATGCAAAATGAAATGAGATCCCAGTACACACCCGCGTGTGTGCAACACACACAGGCACACGGCCACACATGCCAAGAGGGCACCTGGGGAGTAAGTGGGGCTGCCTCAGGCTGTTGGGTAGTGAGGTGTCCAGCTTCCGAAGCCAGCCTAGCTTCACAGCACACCTGGATCACGCATCTCCTTCAGGCCAGCAGGCGCACCCCTCGGACTGGAGCATCTGGAGTGAGCAATGCTCACGCGTGCAGCTAGAGACGTGTGCGAGCGCGCCCACAGCTGTCACGTTCACGGCGCCAAGACCCGAGACCATCTCACTGCCGCCAGCAGCAGCGGGGTGGGTCACACGTAGCACATCCATAAATGCAACATCACATTGTGCTGAAAATTAGTGGCTCTCAGCTGCACACATCACACGTGGCTGATTCTCAGAAACCTGCTCTGGGAACAGCAAAAAAAAGGACACGCTGTAGAATACATTCACTATCATTCCATCTACAGAAAGTTCAAAACAGGGCAAATCTAAACTATACGTTATTTGCAGACGTGAGTTGTGTGTGTACAACAATCTTATTTAAAAAGCAAGGGGATGATTAAGGCAAAATTTAGGATGGATTTTATTTTTGTAAAGAGGAAGCAGCTTATGAGCATGGAGGGCCCCTAGGAGGCATAAAGTACCGGGAATGTTCTCTTTTCTAGGCCAGATGGTGGGTACACTGTAAACTTATCTTACTATTATTATTAGCTCTTAGTATGTTCACACTAGCTCTGTAAGCCCCTCACCAGAGGCTGTGTCTCAGAGGAGAAAAGGGTGCTCTCAGCCTTGGGGCTGTGCTGGATGTGGAACCGGAGGGCAGTGAGGCCTCAGGGATGGTGTGGAGTCGGAGGAGACGGTGGGTCCGGGGCCCTGGTTCAGAGGGCACGGCGCCTCCTGTCACCCCATGAATTCACGTCCTACTGTGGTGGTTGCCGAACGCAGATGTAGCAAGACCCCAGTTTCCTGAGTTAGAACCGTGATCGTTTATTAGACACTCCAAGTGGAGTCAAGTCAAGACACTTGGTTCCAGCTGTCCTGCTGGGTCTGGAGCTCGGTCACTGCCTCTGCTGGACAACCACAGCCCCGGCCCCTCCATCCTGCTGAAGGGAGCAAATCGATGCATGTAGAGGGCTTAGCGCCGTACCTAGAACTCAGTAAGGATCCGCTGTTCTCACTGCCAGCGGGAGAGTCAGAGGTCTGGTCTTGGGTGGTTGGGAAACAGCCGCCCACACCCAGTCTCCTTAGAAACACCTTCTGAAGTCGTGTCGCGATGGGCACGCGACTGCGGAGCTGCCCTGAAAGAACCAGCCTGCAGATCTCGCCAGCATCGTGTGGGTTGTTCTCTCAATTCTCCGAAGAGCTTGGAAGCTGCAGTGAGACATTCAGGAGAGGGGGGTCCCCAGGGTCACCGAGCTGGACCTGCCCTCAGAGACAGAGCAGTTTGGAAGCAAGTCTGTGGGAAAGACAGGCTTAAGGACTGCTGGCCCGGACACCTCTCGAGAGGGAGGGGTCCAGGAGGCCCTGAGGCGGGGGGGACGCATGCCACCTGGCTGACAGTGGAGGGCCCAGGGGGACGGTGGCTTGCTAGTCTCTTCCATGTCCCCACGTCCTGGCCAGTGGGACGTGTGAGAGGGGCCCCAGAGCAGGGTGGGTGCAGGCACGACGAGGAGTTGGGAAGCCCAGGTGAGCGTGTGTGCACCTGCCAGGATGTGCACCTGCGGACATGGCTTGGAGGGGCAGATATGCAAAAAGAAATAAAATTAAAAATGAATATCGTATATTAACGCATATACGTGGAAACTAGAAAAATGGTGCAGATGAACCGGTTTGCAGGGCAGAAATTGAGACACAGATGTAGAGAACAAACGTATGGATGCCAAGGGGGGAAAGCGGGGTCGGGGGTGGTGGTGGGATGAATCGGGAGATTGGGATTGACACGTATACACTGATGTGTATAAAACGGATGACTAATAAGAACCTGCTGTATAAAAAAATTAAAAAAATTCTAAAATTAAAAAAAAACGAAGTAATGATAAATGCAAAGGCCGTGTGATGAGGAATCACAAAAAGTACACAGAATTGAATGACATTTCCCTGCAGAAGAGAGTGAGAGGCAGCATAATGAGGGAAGAAGGTAGAAGGGTAATAAAAACATGACGAAATAAAGGTGTCATTCCCGTGCTGTGAGGGTTCCTAAGGGCTGAAGAAGCCTCTCACAGCCTCGCAGCTCAGGACGGTCTCCTTCAGGACCTGTCCACTGCCCTTGTGAAACACAGCCTCCAGGGACATTTGGTGGACGCCTTGCTCCAGTTCACAGACTACCTCCCGTCCTGAAGATGGGGAGCCCACCAGGGGGTGGGACAGAAGCCCTGTTGCTCACGGACTGCCGATGTTTTTCTTGAGACGTGGATGGAGTGGGGCGTGTCTGCGTGGCCGAGACAGGTGAGGTTCCTTTCTCTCTGTGACTTCTTAGCAGGTGGCCTGAGACACTCAGCACATTCGGCCTTCATGCTTATTCAGTAACAAGCCTGCTTTCTTTCTCTACAACATATTTGGAGAAGTTTTCTGGGTTCGGGGAAGATTTTGTTTTTTTAAAAAATTTCCCCAACAACCTGGGTGCATGTGTTCGTGTGTCTGCACATGTGTGCGTGTGTATGTGTGTGTGTGCACACGAGGGGGGTTAAGGGGGGAAGCAGCCGCTCTGGCACCTGCCCACCCTCACTGGCTTGGCACCTCAGTCACTGGGAGGAAGGTGGCATTGAAAGCCTCTGGGGAGCCAGGTGGGGAGCTGGTTTGCAGGGGGGAGTCTGGCACATGAGGCCCAGCTTGACTAGAAGCTTCTGGAAGCCGAGCCAGGGAGTGACTCCAACACCTGGCATCCGTGCCAGAGCTGGGCCTGACCCAGCTTTTTCATTAGTGAGTATTATTTAATGAACTCTTGAGAAAGTCCCCTCAAATGCAGTGCATTTTATCTCACGTTTTATTGTGACTATCTCACTGTTTACTTATATTCATTCAGCATATAGTATTCAGCGCCTTGAGAAAAGCAATTTCAAAATAGATCAGGAAAAACAATGATAGCCCTGATACTTGGCCTGAGAGGATAAAAGGGAAGAAGGCCAGGGAAAACGAGAATATATGTCTCAGAAATAACACTGAATTCATGGCTCTGTTTGCACCATCAGTCAGGGTTTTGGGAGAAATGACAACATCTCAAGTATACAAAAAAGAACCAAGAAAAATGTAACAGGTACATTTATGTCCACGACCACGGGCAACATTTGGTTGTATTTGCTTCTGATTTTACGAAGAAAGCTGATTTTAAAGAGTAAACAACTACGGTAAAGTTGGCTTGTAATTTTTTGCTCTGGGTTTTGTAGTTCACTCTGTAAACAATTTGTATTATATTTTAGTGCTTTACATTTTAAAATAAAATATAGCTTGTTTGGGACTTTCTGTTTCACACAACATTACCTGTGTTGATTTGGTCACTTGTTTTCATAGTGATGTGCTATATCTCACATGTCAATAAACAATCCTTTATTTATCCATTCTCAGGTTTGTTCCCAGGTATTCCCACCACTATTGTTTATGCCAGAAGCATTCCTGTATTTGTTTCCTTGTGACAGTACTTTATGTCAGTGGTTAAATGTTTTGTTCTTCTTCCTCCAAAAGAACTTTGAAAATTTATGAAATGTCTCAAAAGTTTTCAAGTTGAAATCCAGATTTGTTACTGTATGTTTAATAACTACTTAGAATGTAAACTATGATGTTGGATTTTGTGTACAGGCAACCTTGGACACACTATGAGTTTGATCCCAGACCACCACGATTAAGCGAATAGCAAAATGAAGTGAGTCGCGTGGCTTCTTTCGTTTCCCAATGCATATAAAAGTTATATTTACACTATACTGTAACCTATTAGGTGTGTAATGGCATTATGGCTTAAAAAATCAGTGTACATACTTTAATTAAAAAATACTTTATTGCTAAAAAACTGTCATCTAATAATGCAGGGATGCCACAAGCCTTCAACTTGTATAAAAAAAGCAATATCGGGCTTCCCTGGTGGCGCAGTGGTTGAGAATCTGCCTGCTAATGCAGGGCACACGGGTTCGAGCCCTGGTCTGGGAAGATCCCACATGCCGCGGAGCAACTAGGCCCGTGAGCCACAACTACTGAGCCTGCGCGTCTGGAGCCTGTGCTCCGCAACAAGAGAGGCCGCGATAGTGAGAGGCCCGCGCGCCGCGATGAAGAGTGGCCCCCGTTTGCCACAACTAGAGAAAGCCCTCGCACAGAAACAAAAAAAAAAAAAAAAAAAAAAAAGCAATATCTGTGAAGCACAATGAAGCAAAGTGCAATAAAACGAGGTGTGCCTGTGTGTGCTTTCAATATACTTTCTCAGAGCCTCATTTATTATTCCTTGGTTTTATGGAAAATATCACAATTGGCAAGGCTCGTCATCATTCTCAAACCTATCGGGCAAATCAAACTAAGCTTATGTCAGAAAAGTTTAAAGTTTAAAGTTTACTGACTTTAAGTAAAACCTTCAAGACAAACTTCCTACTTACGTATTCTGATTCTAAGATGGGTAGTTTGATAGAGAGAAAGAGAAAAAGAGATAGAGATGAAGATAGAGATAGAGCTGGAGAAGGGGATGTGGATACGGATGGGGATGGAGATGAAGGTGGAGATGGAGATGGAGATAGAGATGGGGAAGGGGGTGTGGATGGGGATGTAGAAGAAGGAGAAGAGATTGAAACATGCTGTCTTTGGTGACTTGGTGGCTTGGGTGAATAAAGTGCTGACACTTTAAATATTTCTTACCACAACTCTCAGAGGAATTCACCGTAGTAAGATTAAAATTCACGATGGATGGTAATTCTGCTTTGCTTTGTCAGGAGAGCAATTGCATCAGGAACTGGAGAAGAAGAGGCAGGCATCCTCACCAGGTCAGGGGCTGGGCATCAGCGATGGAACGAGGACATACATTTGGATGTACTCGGACTCCCACTCAACACTGTGCTGAGAATCCAAGCATGAAAAATACATAAAAAGGAAAAATTAATAATAAATATAGGGATTGGAAAGGAAGAGAGACCATTGTGCATATGATTACAACTCTAAAGAATCTTTACTAGTCTACTGACAAATTATGAGAATCAGGTGAATTTACCAAGGGCACTCAAATTCTGCTCCCTATGCAAAAATCAATTATATATTTTTTATGTTGGCAACAAACAAGTTAAAGATAAAATTAAGAAAACAATGTCATTTGCAAAAAACATCCAAACACATTAAAGGTATTTTGCATAGGAACAAATCTAACAAAATATGTAACATTTTTACCCTGAAAAGTATAAAATATTATAAAACAAATTGTTGGAATAAATTAAGAAAGACTTAAATAAATGGAGAGGCACCTTGTGTTCGTGTATTGGAAGACTTAGCATTATGAAAATGCAAACTCTCCCCTAAATTAATCCATGGCTTGAACTCAAGCTCTGCCAACCCCCTGGTAATATCTTTGGGTGGAAACTGAGCAAGCTCCCTCTAAAGGTTGTATGTAAATGCGAAGAGCCAAAGAAGCCAGGACAACTCGCACCTGGGGGACTGCTCCACGACCACCCCCCAGGCGGGGGGTTCACCGGGGGGGACTCGCTTGGCTCGACATAGAGCTACTCACAGTGAAGTTTTACTCCAGTGAAAGGCTTGTACAGAAACTTCAGAAAAATGCATTTGGAGACAAGAGCCAGAGAGACCACACGCCGTTTCCCCAGCCTCCTTCTGTGAGCTCATAGACGTGCCCAGATGAGAACCGTGGAGATGCGAGTGCCATGTCTCTGTCCAGGGATGCCCATCCCAGCCTTGGTCTCCTGTGGTCTGACTCCAACTCAGGCAGGCACTGGTGATTAATAAAGCATAAATACTCAGTCTTTGTCCCTGGGTCCTGGCACACAGCTCCTACAACCTTTGCAATCTCCGGGGTGACAGAGTGTCTTTTGTATGCTAATGGGATGCCTGGTGATGGCGGTGGGGGTACCCTTGATAGGCTCAGGGTCCAGGCTGGTCCCCAGAAAGACCAAGAGTCAATTAGAGGATTGGACGTTTCAGCCCCAAACCCAGGCACCCAGGGAAGGGGAGGGGCTGGAGATGGAATTCAATCCCCAATGGTGGGTGATTTGATCAATCAAGTCCTTGTAATGTAACCTCCGTAAAACCCCTAAACGACAAGGTCCAGAAAGCTCCTGGGGTGCTGGGAGGGTGGTGCCCCAAGAGAGTGTGGAAGCTCCTCCTCCCACCCCTACACCTGCCCTGTTCATCTCTTCCATCTGGATGAACCTGAGTCGGACCCTTTACAATTACTAGTGATAGTAAAGCCCGTTCCTGAGCTCTGCGCCATTCTAATAAATTACTGAATTTGAGGAAGGGGTCATGGGAACCCACAGGTTATAGCAGCTTGGTCAGAAGCACAGGTGGAAACCCCAGACTTGTCACTGGTGTCTGAAGTCGGGGGCGGTCTCGTGGGACTGAGCCCTCAACTTGTGGGCTCTGCGCTGACTCTGGGTGGTTCGTGTCAGGACTGAATTGAATTGTAAAACACCTGGCTGGTGTCAGAGGGCTGGAGAATTGGCTGGTGTGCAGAGTAAAAACCTCATACACCTGGTTTCAGAGGTGTTGACAGGGGAGAACACTTCGGGTGCATGTGGCGGATCTTAACGTTTATATTAAACAATCTGACAGTCAGGTCCATCTTGACCCACTGCAAATCTTCCAGAAGTTTAAGCCTCAGACTGTGAACAGGACCACTGCCGAGGCTGCAAAGATGAACAAGGTCTGAGTAAAACACCTGCCCTGTTAACTCTTCCCTCACACAGGAGAATCTACCTGTCAGATATCAGGACCTGGTGGAAAAGTGGGGTGTGATATGGATGCAAATGTGGACCAACAGACCAAAGAGGCCAGGTGATGGCCGGGAGCCGACCCAAGTATACGTAGTCAGCAGGTTAATGTCGGGGGGCACCGGCGAATAAATGGTCCAGGGTAAACTGAACGCTCGTATGGAAAAAAATAAATGTTACCTCACATCTTAACCAAAAATCAGTTCCAGAAGGAAAAAGTGAAGTGTTCTCATCAACGAACTCGGTAACAATTCACTAACCAGATACAAATGCTTGAATTGCACAGGAAAGGAGTTCTGACTACATGAAGATGATGACCCTGTGTGTAGCCAAGGACACCCCAGAGTGGGAAGACACTCGCCATAGACCCACAAATGGACCCACTATGAGTGTCCCACAAAGTCCTCTCATACAAAATCGGTATTTTTTAGTTACGAATCAGTGAATGGCACAAACCTCACGGAAAAACAGGCAAATGACTTGAACAAGCACTTCACGAAAGGGTGAGTCCAGGAGCCTGTAGATGTGAGGAGGGCTTGTTATCAGGAAGAGGAAAGGCAGGGCACAGGTGACCGGCTGCACCCCTGTGGGTGACCGGGATGGAGACAAAGGGCTCCTGGCAGCTCTCTTCTCTGGCCTTTTCGGGAGCATCTCCCCAGGCAGCCCTGGAGGGCTGGAGCCAGCACGTGCCCACCAGGCACACGTCCTGTGGGGGAAGTCACACCCTCACTGTGCACACGATGATAGGGGATGTGTAGGTCCTCACTTGGCGTACGTCCTGCGGGGGACGCACGTGTCCTGACAGTGTACCCATCCTGTGGGACAGGGGTGAAGGAAATCCCGGGGAGCGGGCAGGCGTCCGGGGGGAGAGACAGCAACTTGACCTCTGTTGACTGAAAGAAGTGCACAACCTAAAGTCAAGAGTTATGTTTTGTTTGACGGACAAAACTGAGGACTTAAGCCAGGGACACAGCCTCTCAGATAGCTCAGAGATTGCTCTGCAGAGGCGAGGGAGGGGCCGGGATCTAGAGGAGTTTGTGCAACAAAGACCCAGCAGTCAGAACATCAGAAGATGACTGTTCATTAAAGAAAACCAGACATCTCAAGTTAAGGAATTTAGCGCTTTTCTATGCATAGGAAGATGCAAGAGTCTGGGCTCACTGAAATCATTCCTTTGATTTGCACCTTAGCTACGTGGGGCCAGCGTCCTGTGCTTTCTCACCCCGAGTCTCCTCAGGGTGCACCGCTGGGGGTGCTGCAGCAGTTGACTGCTAGATGCGGGGCATCCTGTTTCCATCCTGAGTTCCCTCGGGGCTCACCGTCAGGGCGGCTATAAAGTGGTGGCTTGATGGCTGCAACATCCTTGGTTTACTGATAAAAACGGCAATATTTTTCTTCCACGTCTCCGTTGCAAACCACCGAGAGCTGGGCTAGCTAAGCATCACATTTCATCCGTCGTTTAAAATTGTCATTTAGAGGAAGATGGAGTACTTTTCCCCATCCCCCTGCAAAGTCCAACTAAAGGCACTGGACGTCGTATGTAAAACAAACAGAAGGAGACTCTGAAAGATGGAGAGAAAATGTCAGGTCAGTGAGTCGTGTCAGGAGCCAGGGAAGGACATGATGGGGGTTTCCTGGGGGTTTCTTTTTGTCTTGTGTACCCCAGAACTGGGGCTGAAGAATTGGTGGCCCTGGAAGGCCACCTGTGGGGTTAAGATGTCCTAACAAAAGCTCACCCTCCCCACCCCAAAGACCAGGAGAGGGCAGCCTCGCAAGGCTGCTTCACTGTTTAAAAATCAGTCCCCCTTGGTCGTGGTGTGTGATTCTATATATTACTGAATTCTATTTGCTGCTATTCTAGTCAGGATTCCTTTATCTGGGTTGATGAGGGATGCTGGGGTATAGTTTTTTTTTTGTACTGTCCTCGGGTGGTTTCGGTACCCGGACAATACCAGCTTCATGTGTTTGGGGGTGCTGTTTCCTCTTTCTTTTTCTGGAGATTATGTAGAACTGGTGTTAATTCTCCTTTGAAAGATGGGTAGAATTCTCCATTGCAATCATCTGAGCCTGGGGACTTCATTTTGGGAGTTTTAAAATTATGAACTAAATTTCCTTAATAGTTATAAAGTTATTCGTATTATCTCTTTCATTGTTGAGCAGTGCTGGTAGGTCGTGATTTTTGAGGAATGGCCCATCAGACCTACGCTGTCAGATTTGTGTGTGTAGAACTGTTTGTCATATTCTTTTATTTTTATTATTTTGTGTCTGCAGGGGGTGTATTGACAGCCCTCATTCCCCTTGTTGATATTGGTGATTTGTGTCTTTTTTCTTTTCTTATTATCAGTCTTCCTGGGGCTCCTACAATGATACTGTGCTTTGTAAAGAATAGTCCTTTGCTTCACTGATTTTCTGTATTGTTTTTCTGTTTTCAGTCTCACTGATTTCTTCTTTTATCTCTATTCTTTTCTTCCTTCTGCTTACTTTAGGATTATTATACTCTTTTTTATAGGTCCTTGAAAAAGAAATAAAAGGCATACAGCTGAGAAAGAAACAGTAATACTGTTCCTATCTGCAGATAATGAAATTGTCTAGGTAGAAAATCTCCAGGAATATACAAAAAAAAAAAAAAAAAAGAGAGAGAGTCAATAAAAAAACCCAAATGAACCCACCTCCTAGAACTAAAACAAATAAGGTGGTTCAGTAAGGTCGCAGGATGCAAGATAAACATACAACATTCAGCAGTATTTCTATATAGAGTAATGAACATGTGGACCCCAAAATAAAAAATACAAAACCACTCAATAAATGAAACATGTAGGTGTAATTCTAACAAAAATGTACAGGACTTATATGCTGAAAGGTACAAAATAGTGATGAAAGAAATCAAAGCAGATCTGAATAAATGGAGAGACATTTATTTATTAGGTCCACGGACTGGAAAAGTCAGCAGAGAAAGATGTCAGTTCTCCCCAAATTGATGTACAGGACTAACATGATTCTTATCAAAATCCCAGCAAGATTTTTTTATAGATGTAGACAAGATTATTTTAAAATGCATAAGAAAAACAAAGAAACAACTAAAATAGCTAAAAGCAGTTTTGAAAAAGAAGAAGGAAGTGGGAAGGATCAAGCTACCCAATTTCAAGGCTGTAGCCATAGTCATGAGACAGTGTGGTACCCGCAGAGAGACTGACACACAGATAATGGGACAGAACAAGGAACCTGGGAACAGACCCACAAAAATACGCCCAACTTATTTTTGACAAAGGTGCAAAAGCAGTTCGAGAGGAAAGTTCATCTTTTTAACAAGTGGTGCTGAAGCAATGAATGACTAGACTCCAAAAATGAACTTGACAGAAACCACAGACTTTGTACAAAACTAACCCAAAATTCATCATGGATTTTCATGTAAAATGTAAAACTATAAAACTTTTAGGAAAAAAGAGGAGAAAAATCTTTGGAAACTAGGGCTAGGTTCCTAGGCAGCAAGTTCTAAAAAAATTGACAAATTGGACATCATCAAGATTTAAAATTTCACAGTTCAAAACACCCTGTTAAGAGGATGAAACCGTCATTTACAGGCTGGCAGAAACTATTTGTAAATCACATACCCAACAAAGTACCAGTATCTAGAATATAAATGAACTCTCAAAACTCAACAGTAAACAAACAAACAAACCTATCAAATTAGAACATGGGCAAAGACATTAAGTGACATTTCACCAAAGAGGATGTACAGATGCCAAGTAAGCACATGAAAAGATTTTCGACATCATTAACCATAAGAGAAATGCAAATTTAAACCACAGTGAGATACTGGATCTATCAGAATGGCTGAAAACTTTTAAAGGGCTGTAAGGATGCTGAGAATCTGGATCACGTGAGCATTGCTGGCGTTAATTTAGGACGGTACAGCCACTCTGGAAAACAGCATGGCGGTTTCTGTTTCTTTCTTTTTTTTTCATTGAGGTATAGTTGATTTACAATATTATATTACTTTCAGGTGTACAACATAGTGCTTCAAATGTTTTATATATTATACTCCAGCACCAGTGTCCACGCAGTAGAAGGCGCTCCCAAGCATGGATACCGCCAGTGTCTATGCCCCCAGGGTAGCTGCAGGCACCGCCGCTGCCCCTCCCCCCTTCTCTAGGAGACCCTCCAAGACCAGCAGGTGGGTCTGGCCCAGGCTCCCATCAAATTACTTCTTCTGCCCTGGGTCTGGGAATGTGTGAGATTTGTGTGTGCCCTCTAAGAGTGGAGTCTCTATTTCCCACAGCCCCCTGGTTCTCCTGAAAGCAAGCAACTACTGAGCCTGTACTCTAGAGCCCGCAAGCCACAACTACTGAAGCCCGTGCGCTGCAACTACTGAAGCCTGCCCGCCTAGAGCCCATGCTCCGCAACAAAGAGAAGCCACCTCAATGAGAAGCCGGTGCACTGCTACGAAGAGTAGCCCCCGCTCGCCGCAACTAGAGAAAAGCCCATGCAGCAACGAAGACCCAATACAGCCAAAATATAAATAAATAAAAAGTAAATAAATTTATAAAAAATAAAAAAGAGGTTGACGGGATTAAAGGAAACTAGACTGGGTGAAAATGGAGGAGGGAATGGAGATTTTGCTCATTGCTGTAAATTTAGCAACAAGTCAATGTTACAATAATCACAGTGCCAGAGGCAATGGGTTTACCTGAGGACGGTGTCCCTGCAACACTTCCCAAGCCAGAGCGGATGTGTGGGCAGCACACCAGGTGCCCTCTGTTCCATGGACTCTGGACTGTGATTAAGAGGACCTGGGCACCTGGGCACCTGGGGACATGGAGACCTGGAGACCTGGGGACCCAGGGACCTGAGGACCTGGGGACATGGAGACCTGGGGACCTGGGGATCTGAGGATCTGGGGATCTGGGAACCTGGAGACCTGGGGACATGGAGACCCGGGGACCTGGAGACCTGAGGACCTGGAGACCTGGGGACCTGGAGACCTGGGGGCATGGAGACCTGGGGATCTGAGGGCCTGAGGACCTGGAGACCTGGGGATCTGGGGACCTGGGGATCTGAGGACCTGGAGACCTGGGGACATGGGGATCTGAGGACCTGGAGACCTGGGGACATGGAGACCTGGGGATCTGGGGACCTGGGGATCTGAGGACCTGGGGATCTGAGGACCTGGAGACCTGGGGCACAGGGCCAACAGGTGTGGCAGGAAGTGCTTTCCCTCCTCCACCTCTCCCCGCATGTGTCCCCACCACCAGGAAAGGCCTGTGTCACGCAACTTTCTACGTAGTGGGCTTCAGTCAATGTCTGTGGATCTTCAGGGCTGGCTTACCTCCCTGACAAGGTGCCTCGGGACTGGCACCTACCCTTTTGTGCTCATTGCTGGGGAAGATTTATTTTGTGGCTCAGGTGTGGGTGCCTTGAGGGCAAGAAAGTTGATCTGATTGATCGACCTCCGACCGATCCCTGTCTGAAAGCTTGACAAACTCGCTAAAGGAATAAATGCATGATCGATCTGGGTGATCAATAACAGGCACGTGAGTTCCACATCAGTCAGCGGGTGACCCCCAGGGCCGCCACCCCACCTCAGCTCCTGGGGACCCAGCCACCACACAGTGTCTGCAAGCACGTCTGGCCACAAGCTGATCGGCCAGCCCAAGGCAATGGCCTTGGCCTTGACCACTCGGGGCAGCCTTGCCTGGACGCTGACACTTCCAGCCCCTGACTCTGCCTGAGGGTCCATCCTTGGAGCACCAGCCTTCTCTCAAGCCCCATCCCTGACCAGTAGGTGGTGAGGCCCGTGGAGAGGGGGCTCTGCGAGCAGCTATGGGGCTGAGGGCAGGAGGCTCTGCTGGGCGATGCCGTAGGTCTCAGTCCTGCTGAGTGAGTCACAGGGCGGAGGGGCCTCAGCACCTGGGCACCACGATGTGAAGGATGGGCTCCTGCAGAGGGGCGAGCACAGGTGTGGTGGGCATGGCTCCCCGGGGACGTGTCCCCAGGAAGGACAGTCCTTTCAGCTCGCTGGGTTCGTCGGAGCACGGTTCACACTGGGTTTCCCTGCACACACGGCAGGCGTGGTGAGTGAGTGCAGCTTATGTGCGGCCCTTGGGGCAGTGAGGATGCAGGGATGCAGGCAGCTCACACCACTCCCCGCCCCGCTGGGTACCACCCTCAGAGGCAGAGGCTGCTTGGTGAGGGTTCTGAGGTCCCTGTGGGGAGAGAATGAAGGGGCCGTGTTGGCACTAACCTTGGGCAGGACGGGCAGAGACTCAAAGAGCCCTTTTCTGTCCTCCGCTGACCTCGGCACACAGGCTGGGAGTCTCTTTGGGGCTTACACATTGGCGGAGATGGATTCTGCCACCTTAACTACGTACCCGAGGGGCCTGGGGGAAGCGTGGATCCGTGGGATGTGGGATGTGCAAGGTCTGAGAAGGTCCAGCTGGGAGACCGTGGACGGGGCCCCAAGGGGGTCTGCTCTGAATAAAGCAGGTGTCTGGGAAACATCAGAGCAGAGCCTCCCAAATCTCAGAGCCGAAGGAACCCTTCCAAGGACCTCTCCTGATGCCCATTTCACAGATGGGGAGACTGAGGCCCAGGTCACCCAGGCTTGGCAGCCCTTCTCACCTCGGGCTCCCCCCTTTCCATCTCGTCTATTCCCACTCTCCTCAATCCTGGATCTTCTAGGTCCTTGGGCAGTGGAATCATGGCCGCAGGGCCGTGTGACCCTTAGCATTTTGCTCCCTGTAACAGTAGGCACAGCCCACCTTTCAGGACCTGAAACTCCCCACCTGCCCACAGGAATATCCCTGCGCTGTTGTCTGCTGTCTGTTCAGTGGAGCCCTGGGTGCCTCTGGGGGATGTCAGCTGGACTCTGAATAGAACATTCTGGGTGGGCTGACCTCTTCAGAATAAGCACTGTCCCTGTTCCCTGAGGCCAGATTGATGGTCTAATTCCATCCCACCTTCGTTCCCATGCTTACGCTGAGTGCTGGTCTGGGTTTACGGAGAGATGAAGAGGTGCCTGGGGACATTTACAGGTGGCAGCTGGGAGGGGGTAGCCATCTCGCCCACCTGTCTGCCCACAGCCAGGCATGGCTGCTGGTGCCCTGGGCGGGCTTGGTGCAGACGGAGGGCAAACAGGAGCGGGCACCAGGGCAAGAGGGCAAGCTGAGGGGCAGGAGAGGTGGGCGAGGGGTAACGGCCCTGTTCCTGCGGCTGGTGGCACGGGGGCTGCATGGGCCAGGGGCAGCTCCAGCAGTGAGCAGTGGCCAGACAGACTTGTGGGGAGGGACAGTGTGAAATTCAGCCAGAGCCTGACCCCGTGACCCCTCCACCCTGGCGTGGCCTGACTCCTCGGGGGGGGGGAGTGGTGAGGCCCTTTGGACCCTGGTCACGGGGGCAGCTGAACTCTGCTCCTTGGCAGGTCCCCAGCCCTGGCCCTGTCAGGCAGCTGCCCTGCATCCCTCCCTGGGGGGCTTCTTCTCTCTGCTGTCAGAGCAAAGCTTCCCACCGAGGAGTCACCAGAAATGACAGGCTCTACCTGTCTTCCCCCAGAACCGCAGCTGAAGCCAGTCCAGATGTCCTCTGGGAGCCCCATCTGAGCCGCAGCTGGGCGCCCTGATCCCGGCACGCCCGCGGCTGGAACACCTGGTCCTGGGGCACCTGCTGTGTCTCGGTGGAGCCTCCCCTCCCACCCGCCCCCTGCTCACTCCCCGCGGGCAGCACAGCAGCCGGGGACCAGCCAGCTGCCTGGAGCGCTCAGGTTGGGGAATATTCAGCAGAGACTGAACGGCTGCAGCCCTTCACCTGCGTCTCACCTGCGGAGGCTCTGAGGCTCCAAAGCTCCCAGCCAGTAACACCCCATTTCTGACGACGATGACGCACCCTGCTGGGGCCGGGTGCAGAGGGTGGCAGCACAGGCCCCCGAAACTGCCCGAGGCAAATGGGGTCCAGCATGCGTCAGATCAGAGATGCCCGATCGCTTGGTTGCCGGCCCTCCATGCGTGTACGCACACCCATATGCACTCACGTGTGTGCAATGCGTTCACACACACACACGCACTCAAGTGTGTCACACAAACACTCATGCACGTGTGCACATATACACACTCACACATGTCACAAACACACACAAGAGCCCACATACATTCACACACACACACACACACGCTCACGTGCACACACACAGGGGGCACGCAGCTTCCATTCCGAAGAAGGAGAGAGACGGAGACGGACGAGGGAGAGGAAAGGAAGTCACCCCCCAGAGACCCCCGGACACCGGACACTAGAGGGCAGAGTGACCAGAGTCAAGGAAACTTCTAAAGCCTAGACTCACGGAAGGCAGAGCCAATAGGCACATGTGTGTCCGTTGGGGCGGGAGCCCCAGGACACGGCAGGGAGGGTCCTTTCGCTCCGTGTGGGGAGCACTTCCTAATGGTCACTGCAAGGGGCCAGCATCACGCCACTGGCCGCGGGGAAAAGCTCGAGTCGGACGCTGAGGGGACTGGGCAGCCGTCTCCGAGCTTGATCCTCATGGAAGGTGCCGGGCCTCCACGTGGGGATCAAGGAAGTTCCAGCTCACATCACCCACAAGCAATCTTCCACCCGGGCCGTGAAGGAGGCGGGTTTTGCTCAGATCCCCGCGGTAATTGTCTTGCCGCTGTGCTCATGCACTATGCGTGGCGCCCCGTGCCCGCTCCCTGCCACTTAGCAGGCATTTGACGAGCCGATTGGAAAATCCTCTTGCGCGGCATCTCTGTGAACCTTCATTTTCCCCTTTGCTCATGGGGGGCTTCTGGGTGCAGAGTCTGCATTGATTAAGGTGTCTGGATGCGGGGAACGGTTTCAAGGTCAGGAGAGCCTGCCTGCCACCCGGTCTCCCAGCGACCATCCGGAGAGTCAATCTCCGGGCCTCACATTCCCAATTGGGAGCTCTCTCAAGCATGAACTATCAAATTATTGTCAATTCCGGCTGATTTTCTAACAGACGATGGAAAAATCTGCCATCAACTTCATATGTGGCTTTTACCCACTTTCTTACTTATTCAAAAATAACAGTGAAAGGTCACGGGTCTGGCACATGCAGTTAGCTCTTTGCTGTTTATTGAGTTTTTATGCTTGGTTTAAAACTGAATTACTGGGGCATCGAGTGAAAATGCATTTATGCCCTTCAGGAAAATCTGTACATAAAAATTAAATTGTATTATGAAAAGCAGAGAGGGCTCTCATGCAAGCGCAGAAGAATTGATTAGGAGATCAAGGCTCCTGTGAGGACACGTTATAATTGTCGACCGGGTCGCCATGTGTGCTTGTGTCATTGGAGCCATTGGCTCGGGGCCTCCTCTTTATCCCCTTCTGGCGGCGTGTCCCCGAGGAAGCCCCTCTAAAGGGGTTGGCAGGCTGGACACTAATTATGGGACGGGGGCGAGGCGGCGGAGGACCACAGAGAAGGCCCAGAGCAGTTCTTGTGTTCGCAGGATGCTGGGTCAGATGCCACGCCTGGGCCCGCCCACAAGTCCCCAACTCTGTGGGTCCAGTGTGGGGACTCTCTGGGATCAGGCAACCACAGAGGGGACGCCGAGAAACCCGGGGCACAGACAGGCTCCCAGGGGAGTGTGGCTTTGGGCAGAGGGGCCCAAACAGGGCTGATGTGCAAGGAAGCTTTACCTCAAGCTCGTGTCTGGGAGCGGAGGATAAACTTCTCACGGCCTTTTAAAATAAGACAGGAGATGGTCCTTCCCACTGAGGGTGGCGGGTTGCAGAGCAGGGACGGCGTGCATGCCGCCTGGCACCCAGCCCGGGCCGGTCAGCTTCTGCAGGGCTCTGAGGGTCAGGAGGGACTGTGGGGCGTCCCTGCAGCCTTGGCCTGGAAGGAAGGGTGCTGAGGACTCGGAATCATCATCGTCATTGTCACCTCTGCTTCCTGTTTCCAGAGCCCTGAGGGCAGGCGTCCGAGCCACGCTGGATTCCAGGGCCCATTTCCAGGGTGGACGAACCCGCTGCTGTGGGGTGACCAGCCCCCTGTCCTGGCGTGGTCAGCTGTGCCCGGCTCCCCTCCAGACCCCTTGGTTCTCACCTTCCTCTTCAGTAAACTCATCAGTAGAGCGGGAATAAACGCCTGTCCGAGGCTGTGAGGAGGGGAAATGAGGCCCCTCGGTCCAGGGCCCGGCATGCGGAGGCCACCAGGGTCGCAGCTGACACACAAGAACACGCTTGTTTTCACAGGGGATCGTACTTTAACGTTTATGTTTGCATGATTTTGATGCGCATTATGCAAATCTAAATAGGACACCAACCATCCTTTCAGAGGTATTGTTGCCGAAGAGAAGCAACATTTAGAAGTGAGTCCATTTAAGGTCATTTTAAAGAAGAAAGTTGGCCAGTGACAGCCCCGCGGGTACGGCCGCCGAGAAGAGGCATGCGACAAAGCTTGTGAACAGCTATGTTCTGGGGAACAGGATTCCCTCAACCTTTGCATTTTCTGGATAAACGTGGGGCCCGGGCGGAGCTGGGCTCAGCTGCCAGCCCACCTCCCTCCAGACAGTGGCTGGGAAAAGAGCCTCCCCCCAACCCCCATCGTGGAGGGGACCCGCATCCTTCCCCCCGGGGCACGCATGAGAAATCAAACATCGCCCGTGCCGTGTGCATGTTCGCAGCACCATCTCCAGTTCTTTGTGTGAACCGTAAAGAAACGTAAGCAATGTTAAGCCCTAGCACGTCCACCCCGTCTGCACGGCACCTGCCTTGGCCTCCTTGTTCAGCTAGACATGGCATCAAAGACACACCGGCCAAACCGTGGGACTTTACTTTTCCTTCCAGGAAAGTTTCCTATTTCCCAATAGCAGGGTGACTCTGAAGGTGAGGCACTTAGCAAGCCAGGGAGAAGCCACAGCTCCAAGGCTCACTGTTGGGTGTAATTGTAGGAACTGATCTGCCACTAATGAACCGCCCTAGCTCCGGGAGGCTGGCTCATTCCCAAAGGCTTCAGTCGACGGAGCAGATTCCATCCCTCGCTGGCGTAGAAACAGATCCCTGCCTGGTCTTTCCTCGGAGTTGTGACTCTGGATGGCTGGGCTGCATCTGCTCTGCACTCACGGCGTGAAAGCAGAGCCGACCACCAGGGACAGAGAACGGCCTGTGCACGATGGTTGGTTGCCGGCTCCTCAGAGGCTGACGGGGCGACTAGCTTCTCACCCTTACCTGGCAGGCTTGTTGCTGCAAAAGACAGGTAATGAACACCCTGGGCAGAATCGCCTTTAATCCTGGGATTCCGCTGATTAACTAGATATTCCAGGCAGCCGCCTTACAGACAGGAAAGCAGTTATTCACACAAATAAAATTCTGGTTCATGCTCTGCACAGAGCAAGTTCAGTGGGAAAATGTAGGATGATTATGGATATTGCTGCTGATGATGACAAAGGGATGAAGGTGATGATGGTGATGATGAGGAGGAGGGGGAGGGGAGGAGGAGGGGGGAGGGTTAAGGGGGAGGAGGGGGAGGGGAAGGGAGAGGAGGAGGGGGAGGGAGAGGAGGAGGGGGAGGACATCATTTCTGACGTCTTGGATTCCACTGGTTGGAAGATGGGTCCCTGTGTTCATCACTCCATGCCCATTCAGACATTATTAAGCTGGCTTTGCTTCTTTTGATGAAATTCAGATACACTAGACTACGGCCTTGACGCTCATCTAGTTTTTTAAATTAAAAAATGAGTCTGTATTACCTGATACCAAACCAGACAAAGACAGTACAAAAAAAAAAAGAAGCAAGAACACTATAGACCAATAAGTCTCATGAACTTGGATGTAAAAATCTGCCACAAACATCAGCAAATTGAATCCAACTGTGCATAAGGAGAGTTATGCACTCTGACCAAGCAGGATTTATTCCAGTGATGCAAGCCTGGTTCAATAATCAAAAATCAACCAGTGTAGTCCCTCACATCCACAGACTGAAGAAGAAAAATCATATGATCACATCAGTCGCTGCAGTAATTGCATTTGACAAAATGTAACATGCACTTAAGTCCTCCCCCTCCCCTCCCTCCCCTCCCCCTCCCTCCCCTCCCCCTCCCCCCTTCCCATCCCTCCCCCTTCCCCTCACCCTTCCCCCTCCCTCCTCCCCTCCCCCTCCCCCTCCCTCCCCTCCCCTCCCCCTCCCACTCCTCCCTCCTCCCTCCCCCTCCCCTCCCCCTCCCCTCCCCCTCCCCCTCCCCCTCTCCCCCCTCCCCCTCCCTTCCTCACTCCTCCCACCTCCCCCTCCCCCTCCCCCTCCCTCCTCCCCTCCCCCTCCCCCTCCCCTCCCCTCCTCCCTCCCTCCCCTCCCCCCTTCCTCACTCCTCCCACCTCCAGCCTCTGGGCATCCTGACACCACCAGGCACCTCCTCCTCGGAGCCACAGTTTCCCTCCCCATCCTCTCCAAGTCCCAGGTGGCCCTTTCAGTCACCCTATTGGGGGCTGTCAACCTCACCCCTGCTTGTCTTCCTGAGAGCACTTCCTGCCATCAGGTAGTCACTGTAGCTTTTGTCAAACATTTGCGTGATTTGTTTTCTGTCTTTCCACTAGAATTGAAGGTCCTCGAGGGCAGGCGTTTGTGGGGTTTTCGCTGCCACATTCCCAGTGCTTAGAAGGTGCCGCGCAGAGTGAGGGCCTCCTGGATGCTTGAGCGTCAACAAGCGTCTGCAGGTGTGGTTTGCTGGGTTGTCCCTAGGCTGGCACTTGCCTTGACTTAGTCCACTCCACGAATCCGAAGAGCTTTCTCTTCTCCTTAACGATGTCAGCGCTTCTAAAACAAAAACTCTCCACCTTACAAACGCTGTTATTAGCGCCTATTAAGAGCTGCCTCAAAAAAAAAAAAAAAAAAAAAAGAGCTGCCTCAGAGCAGGAGACAGAAGCGCAAAGATTCCCCCCTGGAGGGGCCGGGCCTTCGCTCCTCCTGACTGTGCTGCGGATTTTAATTACGAGGCTTTAACATGCGTGTCAGGGAGGAGAGGATGGTAGGAGCATGCAGGCACCGTCATTCCCATCCTTTGAAACAGCAGGTAACCTCCTCTCCGCCAGCGCCACTAAACAAGGGGGAAATTAGCGGATGTCAGCGCTGAAACAAGCAAGAGGGCCTGCGGCTTCAGCCCGTTCACTTAACATTCGCTTTGGTTCCTTCTCAGACGGACCCGGCTGGAGCAGGAGCGGGGGCAGTGGCTGGAGGGGACTGGCCACCCCCAGGCTGGACCCTGGGCGTCAGCTGGCAGAGCAGGGCTGGGAGGCGTGGCTGCAGGGCCCCTCTTCCTACCTGCCCTAGTCATGGCAGGTGCCCGGGATGGGGAGCACCTCCACAGCCTCCCCTCTGTCTTCTTGGCCGCTAGAGCCGACACACCCCTGGCCCTCCGCGCTCAGTCACATTCTCCGCCGCCTCGCCAGGGTGCCCCCTCGCTCATTCTCCTCCTGTAGGCCCGGGAATCTGCACTGTGATGTGTGCATGGGACCCCCGCTGGGCAGGGGTGAGGAGGAAGGGCAGTGGGAGGCAGCCCTGCCCACCAAGGACGGAGACCAGCAAGGAGGCAACTCAGGACACCTCGTGCAAAGCTCAGGAGGACTTGTGAGTCAATCTGGCCTGGGCTTCCATCACAGACTGTGGTGGACACTGGGGGGCCCAGCGTCAGGCCCCCTCCCCACTTTGCACCAGTCCAGCTGCCTGAGAGAGCCCTCGCCAGTTGGTCCTCACCTGCGTAAGCTCCCCTCGCCCCCGCCGCACTGAGGCAAGTTTGCGGATCAAGCTCTCGCCCTCTCTCGGTTTAGGTGAAGAACTATCATGTCATCCCGGGAGCTGTCGGCAGAGGGAAAGAAACCACATACTTTATGAAATGACTGAGCTGCTGGATCAAACCGATCCTGAAGCTCTTCACTCTGTATATTTTACTTTTCTGGGATGACACATTCCTAATTATTTTTGTTGGGATTTTAGTAACTTGGAAAGTCAAGCACCCTTCCGGTTACACCAATGACCCTGGCCGAGTCCTTTTCCTTCCGTGGCTGCAGCGGCCTTGTCTTAGAATTGGTACCAGGATTAGGGAGAAGGTGGGTGTGAATTCCTCAGCAAAATCCTGGCTTGCTGCACTGGAACCATTTTTATTGATTAAAGGGTCGCTTTACTGTACTGCTAGGTTCCTGAAATGTTTCTTGTATATCATGTTTTGTTGTTATTGTTTTTATTGGATAATTAGATGTTATTAGCACTGCCCAAAGGGAACTGTTCTTTTATGTCTCATAAGGCGAGTGTCATGTGAACCCCGGGCTCTGGGTGGGCCTCTCTCCTCGTTTACTGATTTGTTTGATTACCTTCGATACCCACCCCGGCCCGGAGCAACCAAACTGATATTTTCACACACTTTTTAAAGGGATCTTGTTAAAGCAGGTGTTATCTTCTGCACGTGTATTTTGCATTTGCTGTAACTGCCTTGCTGTTTAGAACTTGTTCTGATGGTCTCTGCTGGCAACTCTGACTTTGAGGTCTGCCCTGGACCCTCCTACAGTCAAGCCATTGGAGACAGTTCTCTGGCCGGTACCTGGCTGCCCACCCCGTGATGCAGGAGGGCAGGGGCGCCACGGCTCCCAGGCCACAAGGCCACCTCCCGCGTCCCTCTGTCTTGTCCCCGAAGGCTCCACATTACCGATGACATCACCTGCTGGGCTCCTGAGACACAGTGGACGCCCTTGGGGCCTGAATCTCCATTTCCCTGTAGCCAATGAGCTGGCCTGTGTGTTTCTGGGGCCCCTCTCCTTTTGCCCCTGTTTCCAAAGGGTCTCTGTCTGGTTCCTCTCGCTCCTAGCGGCTTATTAATTTTAGATTTTGCAAATAACTGGCCCAGTTTGTCACCTGCCTTTCAAACTTGCCCGTGGTGGCCTTCCCTGGCAGCAACCCCTAAGGTGACAAGTCCTGTAAGGTGACTCCTGCATCTTACGTGCTGGGTAACGTAGTTTCTGAGCCAGCATGACGGGCACATAGTTACAGCTAAGCTGTTTCCAGGTGTCTGGAAAGCAGAGGGTAAATGCAGTTCTACCCCATCATCACTACAGGCACTTGGCAGAAACTGGCCTTTTGCTGCAGACCCTCTGGGGCTGCAAACCCGGAGGAGAGTTTTGGCCCCAAATGCTCCCCTGTCGGCTCCTGGCCTGTTCCTGTCATTGCCCTTGAGTCCTGGAAGCACTGCTCCCATCCGGGCATCCCAACCCCGCGGCCCCCTTGCTCAGCGTCCGGTCTCTGTCCTCCCTTCAGCTCTCGCCCTGCGACAGCTGAGCCCGCACCTGGCCTGGGGCGGCTGACCGCTCTGACTGCCCTGCGGGCCGAGAACGCTGATCTTTTTGCCTAGAAATCCTGGCAGACCCACATCCTCTGATGTACAGAGTAACTCAGGCGAGGAGAAGCTGCAGGCAGTCCTGGGGTAGGTTGTCCAGGAGGAGAGGGACCCTGCGGGAGAGGGCCAGGTGCCTGCAAGCAGAGGAGAGGCCTGGGGCGGGGGGGAGGCGGGCTGGGGGTGTTGCAGATGATGCTCAACTGGCCCAGAGAATCTGGGTTTATCCTCCTCAGGCGCGTGAGAAACTGGACGCTGCGGTGAGGGGTGCGAGCTCAGACAAGCCGCGGCGATGAGGCCCCAGGCCCGACGGGCAGAGATAGCGGCAGGCGGGCTCCGGCCTGGCTGGGGGACAGTGGCCCCCGCCCGTCCTAGCTCAGCCTGGAACCCCGGGGACCGGCCGCGTGGAGTCAGCTCGCTCTGGAACGGCAGGCGGGTCCGGAGCACCCCTGTAAATGAGGCCACGGGGAGGGCCGGGGAGGGTCCGCAGGGCAGAGAAGGCGCACGTGTGCCCTGGAGGGTGGCTTCCATGCCTGAACCGCCGAAGACGCACCCCTGACGTTTCCTGAGTGCCCACTCTGTTCCGACACCCTTCCTGGCCCCGGGGCTGAGGCAGGAAAAAGGCAGCCAAGACCCCGCTTGACGGAGCTGGACCCCAAGGGGGGAAGGACCACGGAATCGGGTGTCCAGTAGCAACATCTGCTCTGGGGAGAAAAACAAAGTGGGAGCAAGGAGGACCAGAGGAGGGGGCTCTTCTAGAAGGATGGCTGGGGCCTGTCTGATGAGATGACACACCACAGAGCCAGGACGGGTGGGGAGACGCCGGGAGGTCAAGGGTGAGCAGAGCCTGGGAGGACCTCAGAGGAGCCGTGGATGAGACGGGGTGGGGGGAGGAGGGATTTGGGGTAAAGTGGGAGACAGGCCGGGTGGGGCCCCTGGGGCTGGACCAGGGGGCAGCAACTGCATGAGGGGCTTCACGTGGCCGGTAAAGCAAAGAGGAGCTGCAGGGGGAGTGGACGTGGGGCGCGAAGGAGGGAGAGGAGAGCAAATCTGTTGAGTCTGCACCTGGACGGTGGGACGGGACACGGGGGACAGACACAGGGACGTGGGGATATGGGGGGGCAGGACATGGGGACACAGACATGGGACATGGGGATGGGACAGAGGGATGGAGGGGCCTTAAAGGCAGAATGGAACCAGAGTCTGTGCGCCAGGAGCCCCGTGGTGCTGCTTTGGAACTGAGGTTGGGTGGTTGTTTTTTTTTCTTTTTGAGGATGTACATGTGTCTACATAGTTAAGATATTTCAAACCTGTTAAACTCAGAAAAATTAGAAGTAGAAAGAGCCTGTATAATAATATGCTGCATTGAGGAAGGTCGGTGAAATACGGAAGCAAAGATGATTCTTCCAGGACACTTTTCTTGTCAATTCCCCCCATCCTGGGGGTCCTCGCTGACCTGGTTTCTTGGGAAGAGGGATACGTTTCCGCATCTTAAACCCACGGCCAGCCCGACAGAGCATCCCCAACATGCCAAGGATTAGAGGGGTTCTCTCCCGCACCCCTGGTTCCAGGAGAGGCCGAGTGAGAAAGAAGAGTGGCCGCTGTTTCCAGCTGGAACCGGCCTTGTTCTCCTCCATGCAGGACCCCGTCCTGGGTCCCCCGGGGCTGCCATCCCGGGGCCACCATCCCAGTGCAGCTGCAGCCCAGGCCTTGGTGAGGGAGGGGGCCCGAGGCACGGTGGCCAAGCAAACGCGGTGAGTGCCCTGAGGTGGGGAGGGGGTTTGCCCTCCCAGAAGCTTCTGGGGCCGAGTCGTGGGCCCGCCCCGTGCAGGAGGCCTTTGACAAGAGGTGACTTGGGCACCAGCCCCTCCCGAGGACCTGAGACGCCCAGCTGTGGCCGCACGCGCCCTGCGTCTCCTCCAGGACCCTCCCTCCTCGCTCCCCGATTGGCTCCTGCACCTCCCTCCTCGCTCCCCGATTGGCTCCTGCACCTGCCGGGCGGGTCAGGCTGAGCCCTCAGCTGCGTGTGGCCTTAGGTCAGGGTCAGGCTGCAGGCCGGAGCTCACTCACTCGTGCTAGCTCCAAGGGGCTTCATCCCCGACACCTGCAGCGGCCTGTGTTGGGAGGGCCCATGGTCATCTGTTCCAAACTCCCGTCCCCGGCCGGAGTCCCCTTTGCCACGCTCTGTCCTCTGCTGCCACCCCCTCTCAGCATCCAGCTGGAGCCAACAGGACGTCTGGTTCTTCCACATCCATCCAGGGAAGTATCGGAAGAGCCCGTCAGGGTCCCGGGAGCTCTTTGTCGTCCTGACTCACCTGCCTTGTCCCACGGCCGTCCCCCTACACACTGTGTCCAGTATGTGGTCACCTCCCTGGAATGGACACCAGTTAATCTTCAAGCACATGAATTTCTAGAAGCTACTAGTTCCCCACCCAAAGACACTGACCAGAAACAAAACAAAATAGAACCAAACGAAAACAATCTCTTGGGTTTGGGCCAGGCCATGTTTCCAAAACCCGATGCTCGGAAATTGTCCTGACGCTGGTCGTCAGGCGCCCAGGACACTGGCTCTTCCCCACGGGGCATGTCCTTCACCTGCTTCACCAACGGTCCTTCCCCATCTGAGTCCCAGCCCTTCACCAGCCGGGGACACTGCCAGGACCACGGAGCCAGCTCTAGGAGGGAGGGACGGGGACGTCCACCACGAGTCAAGGGGCAGGGGACCAGGTGGGAACATCTTGCCCTCCCCCCCTCCTGGTGCCCACACGTCCTCATGCACGAGGCCGCCGACTGGCCTGGTCAGACGGGACTGTAAACGGGGGGTGTTCGCCTTGCAGGGTCCCCTGAGCACCTCTGTAGCTGATCAGTTACAAAGTCACGGTCACGGCGGGGGCTGACTCCGTGAAATCCCACAGCCCGTCTCCTCTAGCTGGTGGGGGGGAGCGTAGATGCAGGCAGATCCATCACCCGCTCCCCTGAGTCCTGCCTTCCCCTCTCAAGGGCGTTTCACCGACCAGAGGCTGCAGCAATGCAGTGGCCACGCCGGGGAGCTCGAAGGCCTCTGGGAATGAGCCCTGCCTTTGCAGGATCTGACGTTCTCCAGGTAGGTGGTGTCAGAGCTGAGCTGAATTGTAGGATGACCGGCCAGCCGGTGTCTCAGAATCAGACGGAGGGGAGGAACCCCCATGAGTCTGGTGTCAGGAGTGCTGTGTGTGTGAGTGTGTGAGAGGAGAGGAATAACAGAAGAAAGTTCTCCGGACCCCCCGGCCATCGGCCCGTCTGTAAGGGGCTCAGCTTCAGGCCTTTGATCCCTTGGCATCTGCTGAGCAAGGAGCCGAAGCAGCCTGAGAATCCCGCCTGGGAGAGCCGGCGGCAGGGCTGTGTGTCTGGAGCGGTTAATTAGCGTCGGGCACTGCCTGCTCTGCCCAGGGTGCCTCCTGCTCAGCAAAGGGTCAGGAAGGGGGGTCAGGTGATAACCCACCCGCGCTCTCAGCCCTCCCAGGCCCCTGCCCTGCACTCAGGCCATTAGCGAAAAGCTGCTTCTCCCTGGAAGTCAGGAAACGAGGGGCGCTGGGCAGGACCGCGGGGCGCTGGGAGGGGGCGCAGGGTCTGGACAAAGGCCACCAGCAGACCCCGCCGAGGGTCATCGCAGGGCTGTGTGCACAGAAGCCTGGAGAGTGTGTGCGCCGGCAGGACGTCGTTGGCACCATTTAACAAGCGCTAATTGTGTCTCTGCAGACCCCCAACTAATCACGGGGTTAAGAGAATGAGGAGACTCTGCCACCACGAGCAACCGCAATCTGTCACTGGCCCTTTGCCACTGTGAGTGTGAATATTCATTTGCAATGAGCTTTCTCTAAACCAGCGAAACCCAGACAGCATTCCTGGGGGAGGCAGCTGGGGAGGTGTTTGGGGGGTCTCGTGTCCACGTGCTCCCCGCACACGGGGCGGGGGGGGGGTGGTGGCATCACCCCTGTTTCCCCTTGTCAAGCCCGCCCAGCTGCAAGGGGAGGGGCACTGAGGTCTTGCCTCTCGTGCCCCTGTGCCTTCAGTCACAGTCATAGTCAGCAGGGCCTGACCCTCTCCGCCCCCGTCCCCGCCCACGGCCATTCCTCCCCCGCTGCCCCGGAGCCCCTCCCAGGGTCCTCCCCGCAGACCCCGTGCTAGGAAGCCTCGGCCTGTGGCTCTGTGTGAAGGTTAAATTTTGAAACAACAGGGTAGGGCCACCAGGTCCCCTACCCACGCAGGACCTCCGAGCTTCTTGATTTTTTTATGAGGAATTTTTCTCACTCAGTGTTCCCTAGACACTGTTTCTTAAGCAATCTGCGAATTTTTCACTGGGGTCTTACACTTTGCCTGTGACTCGCCGTACTGACTCAGAATTTCCAACTGAGTAACTGATGAAGTAATAATCCCAAATAATGGATGGTATTACAGAACATTAATGCATCTCTGCGGGATACATGAAAGGCAGCTTGTAGCTGGGGAAGAGGAGTGACCTCCATGCTTATTAATTCAGCCGTCTAAATGAGAGTCAGAATTTCAGGCTGAATAAATATCGAGAGTTTGTTTAGGTCCCGGAGGTCTTTCAGAAAGTCAGTTATTGAAAGGCTTGCTTGGAAAGCTTTTAACCTCGGCATAATTACCATGGTGCTCACCACCATTTGACTTGCATTAATACAGCACGGGAGCAATTCTCCTGCTGTCATTAGCCCAGGTTAAGTGAGTTTGTTTTTTATAATTGTGTCCTGGTGATATCCACGCAGATAAAAGCAGTACGATGTTGGCTGGGAACCCTCCTGCTACAGGCAGGCTTCCCTCAGAGCCTTGTCCTTCTGGGTTAGTGGACATCATTCCAGAACCTTCTCAGTGAACAGCAAAGTATTGACACAGAACTAAATAAACACACACACACACACCCCACGCACACAAGTACAGGTAAATCTGGGAGTCTGAATAAGATGATCAGTGGATTGTAGCAATATTAATGTCCTGGATGTGATATTAAATTATACTTTGGGGGAAATGGGTAAAGGTTACATGGGGTCTCTCCCTGGTATTATTGCTTATAATTGTATGTCTATCCACAACGATCTCAATATAAAAATTTAGTTAAAAATGCTGCTTCCTACACCCCTAATTGGGATTCTGCTGAACCCAATGCATTACAAATTTCCCTCAAAATTCTTCCAAATGTAATTTCGATGGGCCCATTGGAATACAAAGTATTTAACAGACATAAATAAAACAAATATAAAGCTTTGCACTGGGGTTTTTACTCTCTTATTTCCACTTGACTTTGTATAAAAGTAACCAAACAGAAGTCTCTGTTTTTGAGACATTTCAGATGTTGCTAAGAAATGATGTTGAACCCTTTTCTCACATGCACACTGTCTACATACACAGCTATCTGTGAATCCCTACTCAAGTTCAAGTTGGCGTTCACAGTCATATGCGTGTGGCCAGGCATCGGCAGACTGTGCCTCTCGGCCGAAGTCAGCCCCTGCCGTTCTGTCAGTGAGATTCCCTGGATCGCGGACGCACACACTTGTGGGAGCTGAGCAGTGACTACAGAGACCCCCACGGACTGCAAAGCAGAACATATTTACTATCTGGCCCTTTACTGAGAAAGTTTGTTGACCCCTGCATTAGGACATCATCTCTTAGCAGCTCTCTGGGAATGGGATTTTCTAGATTGCTAACTGTTCTGGGTAGATGAGATTTTAGCACTGGCAGTGAGTGTTCCATGGAATATGGGTGGGAGGCTAGGATCCCCTGACCATGGAAAACTCAACAGCTGCCACCAACACTACCTGGACCAGTTGTGGAGCCCAGCTGCCGGCCGTCTCTGCTGGCTCTGTCTCATCCCAGCTCCCAAGGGCAGGAATCTTGCTCTTCCTTAGGAGACCTGCATCTGGATCAGGGGCTCAGAGGGTGGGGCGGTAGCACAGAAAGAAAGAAGAGGGCAGAGAGGGAAACAAAACAAAACAATGCTTTCCACTCCAAATGTGTTTTCACCCTAAAATTCCAAAATACCTAAAGAAAACTAATATTGAGAAAGAGAGTAAACAGACAAAAAAAAAAAAAATCATCAACACATTAAAAGATTTTAGCTGAAAGTTGTTTTTAGACCTGCCATTCAAACATTTTAAATAACTATATTGAAGTTGTTCAAAGAGGTTAATGAATGTATAACTTTTATTTAAAAGAATGAAAACCAAAATGGTATCTTATAAAAAAGTTGCAATTGGAAATACTAGAAGTATTAGAAATTCAAAGTATTAGAAAAGGAATATAGACATTGATGTGGGGGAAACTGCAGGCCAGACATGGCCCTAGGAGTAAAATGGTGAAGGAAGGGAGAGAGTCAACGCTTTCCTCTGACATGGCATCGTGCATAGAAAAAAGTCTGAATTATGAAAGAAAAGAGAGTTAAGATGCATGAAGGCCAAATTTGCGGAGTCCAATATTCTTCTGATGAGACATTTTGGAAAATATAAAGGAGAGAATAATGGAGAGGTAGAATTTGCAGAGTGAAAGACTGAGCAATTTACAAAATTGAAGACAGAAGTGAATCCTCAGATTGAAAGTATGCTCTGAGGACAAATAAAATAGTCGCCGCCTGAACACATGAAGGTGAAACTACAGAACATCGAGGGTGAAAGGACAACCTTAAAAGCTGCTAGAGGGAAAAAGGCAGGTGGTACTTTAGGGGACAGGAGAGAGCCTGGTGCAGACTCTCTTCGCAAATCACAGAAGATGGGAGAGTGGGCAGTGTCCTCAAAGAGATGGAGGAAGTACCTGTCGGCCTAAGGTCTATACCCACCCAAGTTGTAATTTTTGTATGAGGCAAAATAAGGTCAGTGCTGGTCTTTCAGGACTAAAGAATTTACTACCTAATAACTTCATTAAAAGAACCTTCAAAAAAAAAATGTTCTTTAAGGTCTTCCCTGGTGGTGCAGTGGTTGAGAATCTGCCTGCCAATGCAGGGGACACGGGTTCAGGCCCTGGTCTGGGAAGATCCCACATGCCGCGGAGCAACTGGGCCCATGAGCCACAACTACTGAGCCTGCACGTCTGGAGCCTGTGCTCTGCAACAAAAAAAGAGGCCGCGATAGTGAGAGGCCCGCACACCACGATGAAGAGTGGCCCCCGCTCACCGCAACTGGAGAAAGCCCTCGCACAGAAACGAAGAGCCAACACAGCCAAAAATAAATAAATAAATAAATGAATAAATAAATTTTTTTAAAAATCAAGGAAATATAAAGAATAGTGATCAGAACACACAAAATAAGCACAAACTCATCAGTAATCACCATGAATATAATCAAATTAAACTCAACTGTGAAGAGATAAACATTCCATGATTGAATGCTTTCAAAACTTTATAAGAAGCATGAGAAAAAGTTTAAAAACAGATTGAAAATATGTGCCGTATAAATATTAACGTAGTAATAGTAACATTAGAAAATCCAAACTTAGGATATATAGTAATAGGGTTAAGGAGGTATATTAGGTAACAAAAAATGGTGTAAAATAAAAGAGGATATAAGTACTGTAACTCATATTCATTTAATAAAAGCTTCAAAATATATATAAAAATCTAAAAGAATTATAAGAAGAAATAGGTATACCCACTATGATAAAAGGTGAGTTTAACATACATCAATTTTTTAGGATAAATAAAAGATAATTGTGCCTCTAAAGATCTGGATGACAAAATCAACACACTTGACTATATATATATATATATGGCCATATCCACAGAAATGTATTTATACATATATATGTATATATGTGTATATATAATTATACACTCATAGTGTGTATGAAACATTTATAAAATTAACACTAATAAATACTAGTGAGATCTTAATATTTTAATTGCCATAATTTTTCTCTGCTTATGATGCAATAAATAAAACTTAAGTATAGAAAAACATAATTTTGGAAACTTAAAAATGTTCTTCTAAATGATGCAAATGCAATGGAAAAGCAGTATCATTGTAACTGAGACAAGGGGTTTTCACCATATCAGCACATATGGTTCCAGCTAAACAATTCTTAAGGGGGAATCCACAGCCTTACATGGATTTATTGATGAAAACAAATAAATGTTCAACTCTAGGATATAGTAAAATGAACATAAATCTAAAGAAAGTGAAAAGAAATAGTAAAGGCAAGAACATGAATCAATACTACACCTTATAAAAAAAAATGAGGTTCTACAAATGCATTTTTTTTAATTCAAGAAAGAAAACCTTCTTAATATGACTGATAAGAAAAGAGGTAACATACATTAATAAGAAACAGGGAATATAACTTAGAAAGACTAGACATATTTAAAACTCAAAGAGAATACTGTGAATGACTTTAGATTAATAAATAAATATGTTTGGCTCAGAATCAGAAAATAAAGATCAGAACAGAAAAATCATTAGCTTTTCTCAATACATGCAGGTAAAGTATGTGACAAAATTCAACATTCACACATGATAACTTAGCAAATTTGGGAGCAATCAAAAACACAGTATAAATATCACACTTAAAGATGAGACTAAAGAAGCACTTCCAATTATGTTAAGAACAACATAAGGCGGCTTGCTGTGAGTTCTTGAATTTAACATTGCAGTGGAGGGTAGGGATATCCTAGCTACAGTAATAAGACAAGAAAAATAAATATAAAAGTTATGACTTGAAAAGAAAACATTGAATGCATCATGTTTGCAGGTAATGAATAATAGAAAATCCTAGGGAATCTACAGAAAACTATTAGAACTAAAATGAATCCAAAACAGTTGCTGGATACAAAATCAGTGCACAAATAATAAAAAAAATTCCTCTACACTGCTACCAATAAATTAGAAACTGTAAGAGAAAAAAATAACATATTTGCAGTATCTTCACCAAAGTAAGAAGAGCTGATGGTGGGTGGTGTTTGGTGGAGGAATATCATAGGGGACTCATTCTTTGAAAAGTACCTCTTTGCTTCTGAACTATTTTCTTCACCATTTTTCAATTTTTTTAGGATCATAGTTATCTTGCACTTAAACTACTTCAAAATATAAAGACACACACAGAATAAGATATTTAGGGCAAAATAAAGTTCATTATCATAGTGCATTGAAACACAAGCTCATGAAGGATCATATAATATGCTACCTCTTGTCTCTCTTGTGTGGTATAGAATATTGATATTACAATGTTTACAGTATCAATAAAGGACCCAGGCCCAGGAATAAACCTACCCCCAAAATGTACGCGATTTCTATGGAAATAATAACAAAATCTATGACAGACAGAAAAGAAAGTCTGAAGACATGGAGACAAAAACACTGTTTGCAGATTAGAAATCTCGATATTCTCAAGCTATAAAATCGAAACATAATTCCCACAGTGCTTTTCCTGGAACTTGACAATCTTATTCCGAAGTCCATGTGATAAGAGTAAAAAGTAGGAATAGACAGAGTCATCGTAAAGAAGGTGAGACAGAGGGAATACTGTACAAGCTCCATCCAGGCACAGGGTAAAGAATCAGTAACTAAGACAGCACATGTGGGTGGTCTGTCTGGGGAGTGAAGGAGGGGAGATGGGCCAGAGCAGGCAGGGGTTCAATCCATGATGTTTTCTTTCTTTCAGAAGAGATGCCTGAAGCAAAAGTGGCAAAATGTCACATGGATTAATCTTGATGTGAGTCATGAATGTCCTCTTCTAGATCTTTGAAATGTTTCCTTCTTTCAGCGAGACTCTGGTCATCCAGGGCTGTTGACCTTTACATCCTTACTTATCAGCGTCCAAACTCAGAACCCACCCGGCATCCCCCACTTGCATGTTCTGGTCCTTTTCACCTCCTCCCAACCTTTTGGCTCTGTGAGCTGCCTTGGTTCCTCATGGTCCCAGAGTGTGTGACACCACCCCCAAGCCCTGGGCACCCAGACCTCCTCTGCACCTTGTAGATGCAACCTCCCCTGCCTCACGTGATCTATTCCCCACGGTGGGGCTTCAAGGAGGAGGTCAGTCTGGGAGAAAACTGCTTATGAGCCAGTAAGCTCGCCCAGTCCTTTCACTCGTGGAGAAATTAACATTGAACACTTACCGCACTTGGTTGAATGTTTGTAAAATCTCCATGGCAAAATTAATGGTACAACATGCTTGCAGAACCTCACAGCCACACATCAGGAAGATATGCTTCTTTACCCTCCCCTTGTGCCTGTGGACAAGAGAAGATTTTGTGATGGTCTCAATGAACAGAATGCAGTGGAAACAGCGCGGGTTACTTCTGAGGCAATTGGTGACATTCTGACACCCTCTGTCCCATCGCCCTTACTTAGGGTCCCGGGTCACACGGTGAGGACGCCCAGCACCCCCTCCAGACCTGAGTGAGCCAGGCTTCGGTGACCAGCTCCTGCCCTGTGAGCCACCTGGGCAGACGCTACCAAGAGCAGAGATAAGACGTCACAGCCGGACCTCAGAGTCATGAGCAAAACGAATGTCATCACCAATCCAGCTGTTATGAAGCTGAGCTTTATGTTAACAATATAATTTCAAGTCCCTGTGTTTTGAAAGTCTGGTCATGCAGCAGTGCAGTGGTTGGCACCCGGAGGGGGGCTTGTGTCACCACCTGAACACCTGGGGATGGTGTTGGGTCTGAGGGGTGGTCGCAACTGAGAGGCCTTCAGAATAATAACAACCCAAAGGGCCTGAAGCCCTTGCCGTTGGAGGCCCCTTGGCTCCCGGGAGGCTGTAGGTGAGGTCCAGCCTTGAGCAAAGCAGGTCCAGCCATGGCTGTCCTACAGCACAGCCTGGACCCGCAGTCACTGGTGCATGTGAGGTGGCGAGCTGCCCCGCGCAAAAACAGCCAGGGGAGTAGTGTGGCCCCGGAGGACCGACCTGCCTTGGCTGGTTGGCTTTGGGGCACTTTTAAGGGAGATGGAACACAACCTACCAGGAACTCAGATGATAAGAGCTCTCCCAGGAGATGCCTGCAGACGGGCCCTCGGGTCTCATCCTGGGTTCCAGCACCTCCTGCAGCTGCCCCCTGGGACTCTGCACAGGCCTCCCGTGGTGCAGCCGCTGACCGGGTGTCACATCATTAATGAGATCCCAGCAGAGGGACACACTCTGCTTTGTCCCATCAGTGCCCTCAGGATGCCCTGATGTTTCAAGATTTGTACCCAGGATTTGCTTTAATCGGCACAGTTTGGCAACAGACACAAGGAAAACTGCCTTGAAAGAAGAGTTCAGTGCTCACAGATCCCAAGAGGGGCAGGCCCGAAACGCAACGTCACTTACAGCCACGTGGAGAAGCACCGCCGGTCAGGTGGGGAGGGAGCGAGGTGGGCTCCCACCCAGAGCCTTCACTGCAGGAAGGAGTGGATGGGGTGGGGTGGGCATACTCGAGCAAGTGCAGGACTGCATGGGCAGGACCCGGGCTGTGGGGAGGTGTCTCTCGTTGTCCTGTGTCTGCCTCTGGGGTGAATTTGTGCAGGGAACGTTGGCTGGGTAGGCGGGGGTCGGAGGAAGGAGGTGGTGGGCTCCGGCTTGGCTATCAGCCCGGGGAAGGCACACCCATGCGGAGTCACTGCCCCCATCTCTAGGGATGTGGAGGCCCTGGGAGGATCAGTCTCTCCCCCACCATCAAGGTCCCCAAGGTGGCAAAGCGTCACGAAATATAGAAAATAAAAGCCACAGTTAACATGGCTGTTGAGACTGGGCTCAGGCTGGTGGCGAGGGAGCAGACAAACGCAGACAGGTGGGCAGCTGAGATGCTGGAGCTGGTCCCCGCAGGGGAAGGAGGTGGCCGGTCCCCGCAGGGGAAGGAGGTGGCCGGTCCCCGCAGGGGAAGGAGGTGGAGCTGATCCCCGCAGGGGAAGGAGGTGGTCAGTCCCGGGCCGTAACAGGATGCACAGACGGGAGCAGTCCATCCTCAGCTGTGGATGGGACAGGGGGCGGGTCGGTGCCCCTGGACGTTTGGGAGCCACGAGCAACCTCTGGGTCAGGTTCAGAGGAAGTCAGTTTTATGTGGGTTAGCTCTCACCTGGTGTGCGTCACCGTTCAGATGGGGTGTTCCGATCTTCCCGACGTCATTAGCTGCTCCCCTTTGCTCTCCTGTATTTGTCGGTAGGAACTACAGCTATTTCTGAATGATGTCAACTCCCAGATGCGCTGTGTGGATTTCTTTCTCTTTTTACCCCGATGTCTGGGGTTGTAGAATCTGCCCTTGGGGGCTGGCACGGTTTTCTATGACATGCTGACCACATTGTTATTTACGGTTGTTCCTTTTGAGTCAACTGATTAACAAGCCAAGCAAGTGTCGGGAATAAAATCGTGAGAAGAAAATTACATTCGAACATTTCCCTGAAGACAGACAGTTCCCTGACACGTGGGCCTGGAGCCTCCTGGAGCTCCCCAGAGACAGGGGCTTTAACTCTGCGCTCGGAAACCCTGTGCCAATTAGCCAAACAAAACCCATGCCCAGAGCTGAATCCACAGCACAGCCCCTAAACACTTTACACGCGCCCGGGAGAGGCAGAATGAGGTAGACAGCTGTGAGAGATCGGATACTGTGCTCAGGCAAAGGATCTTTATGCACCTGGAAAAGCTAGTTTGTCTGGTGATGGCCCCGACTTCCCGGCATGTCGCAGCAGGGTTGATGGAGGCCGGCCTCCAGCCGCAGCTCCCGCTGATTCCTGGTGGGTGAACCTGTTGCCCTGGTGTTGGCGGATAAGGCCGGCCAGTGGAGCCTCACAGCCCCCATCTCCACGGCATAAGGACCCTTGTTGTGATCTCCTCATTGCCAACGCATTGCTGAGTGAGAGAGGGACCACCGCAGGGTGAGGGGTGGCTGAACACGTCGCTGGACACTGGGCAGGTGAGATGGACAGCTGCTTATTAGTCACACACGCTCACAGCCCGAGGGGGGGACGCCGCCCACACGCGGGGCCACACAGAGGGTGGATGCCACTGGTCCCCACAGCACGATGTGCTGGCCTGTCTGGATGATTCCGAGGGCAGGCGGGGAATGGGAGCCCACTGTCCAGGGATAGGTGGGGACGGCTCCTGTCCCCGGGGTCAGGGGTTGGCCTGGATGGGGGCCTTATCCAAGGAGAAGAGCGGGAAGGGGACTTGAATTCGCATCGTCCTTTTGTTTGTTACGAAAGCTCCTCACTGCCCCACGCTGCATCCCTGTCTGCGAAATGGAAGAAGGTGCTGGAATGGTCTCGGTGCTGTTTGCGGTCACAGGAGGATTCCCACTGCACTGCTCTTCCGTCACGGGGACAGCTGGCGGGGGCGGGGAGCAGAGCAGGCCCCCTGCGGGGTCTCGTGCACACGTGGGCAGAGAGGAACTGTCCAGACGCAGGGTGTGTCCCTGAAAGGGGAGAAATGGGAACTCCTACCTGGAAGCCCACACAGGACGACGGCCCGGCTCACGACTGATCCTCCGGGGCGCTGGCCATCTTCCTAATAGAGCCATTCCCACGCCCAGGAGGACCGAGCGATGCTGTCACCAGGAGGGAGCTCGGGGTGCAGCCCCAGCTGGGCCCTCGCCCGGGAGGGACGGGGTTTCCGACTGTCTCCTTGTCCTCGGAAGGCAAACGTTCCCGCAGGAAATACGCCCTTCACAGTGCAGCCTCCTTGCCTGAACCTCAGCGAGAGGCTGAGGGGTTGGAGGGCGTGGAATTCCGCAGAATCTGCTCTTTTCCCTGAGGATTTGGGCCCACGTGTGGGTGAGTCGGCCTGGCGTGGGAGCAGGGACCGTGTGTCCGAGGGTCGCGAGAGCGGGCTCGAGGTGAGGCACGGGGCGGGCCTGGGCAGATGTCGTGGCCTGAGGGTCACAGAGCTCAGCGTCTCGGCTGTGCTCGCGCGTCCGGGGCATTTCACTCCACTCACCAACCGTCAAGTGCAGCCTCGCAAGGGGACAGCTAGGTGGCTTCTGACACCCACACACCCGCCACCAGCCCAGAGGTGTGCTGCGTTCCCCCCACTCCCCGCCGTCAGCACGCAGGGAAGGGTCCCGACGCGAGAACACACCGCCCTCCCCTCCCCGCTCTCTGCAGCGTCTCCTGAGATGAGTGAAGCCGCCTGGGACACTGTCGCACGGGGCTTCGAGGGGCTCGCGCCGCTGTAGCTCCTGGTGCATATCCTGCAGGTGGAACGACCGGTCCTGGGGGTGAGGGTGCACGTCCACCCTCATGGGAGTGGCCGCCCAGCTCCCCTCTCCTCCTGCGGCGGGCGAGGGATCTGGTCATTCCATGGTTTTGCCATCACTTGGGATGGTCCTTTTTTATTTTTGCCATTGAAATTGGCGCCTGATGCTTCTTTCTTGTGGTTTGACTGGCAAAGCTCCAGTGACTGAAGATGCGAGCATCTTTTCACGGGCTTACTGGCCATTTGTGTATCTTCTTTTGTCAAGAGCCTGTGCATTGTTGAAAGCTTTATGTTTCATAAAATTAAAAGACAACTTTGTTAGGTACCTGTGGCTGCTGGACAAAGCACCAGAGGCCGGGCAGCTTAAAAAACAGACGTTCCTCGTTAGAGTCTGGAGGCTGGAATCCGAGATCCAGGGGTCGGCAGGGCTGGTTTCTTCTGAGGGAGAGTCTGCTCCAGGCCTGCAGAGCTGGCCTCTCCCCGTGTCCTCACGTGGTCCTCCCTGTGTGTGTCTATGTCCTGACCTCCTCCTCTTATAAGGATGCCAGTCATGTAGGATCAGGGCCCCACCCGTGTGACCTCATTTTACCTTACTCACCTCTCCAAAGGCCCATCTCCACACAGGGTCACATTCTGAGATGCTGGCCCTTAGGACTTCAGCATATGAATTTGGGGGACAGAGTTCAGCCCATAAATGATTGAGCCCCAGGTCCCAGGTGGGGGAGTCCACAGTCCACAGGTAGAATCATAGATGTGCTGGCTCGATTGATGCTCGGCGTGTGGGTGAAGACGCTCCCCCAGCCCCAAGCCACCCCCGTCGTCCCGTGCAGGTGGGCGCACGCAGGCGTCACGCAGGGCGGGAGCCCTTCCCGTCACCGACAGCTTCAGAGACAAACAAGGCACCTCTTGTGAAGGTGAGCCGTTCAGGACTACAGCATGAAAGCACCATCTGGGAAACTCAATTTGGGGTGGAACTGGAGGCTTTGGCTGCCCGGGGGATTGGATCAGCTCTGAGGATAATCCAATTGGTGAGGACATTTGTCAGCCAACTGCTTTGCTTCCTGCAGGGCTGCGGGATCCCGAGGCCTGAGACATAGAGGACCCCACCCTGCCCTCTGGGGGTCGTTTGGACAGCGGGGGAGGGGGGCCCAGGCGCCCTGACCCCCGAGGGGCGGAGAGAAGGTGATGGTGCAGCTGCTCCGGGCAATGGGAAGAGGCAGGTGGGATGAATTGCCCCCACCCTCGGCCTGCAGACCCTTCCCCTGACCTGTTGGAGAGCAAAGACCCAGCCTTGATTGGATTGGATTGGATTGGATTGGATCTTTTTCACATCTTTATTGGAGTACAAATGCTTTACAATGTTGTGTTAGTTTCTACTCTAGCCATGATTTTAAATAATCCAATTAAAAACTTCACCTCTGAAACATGGTAATTGTAATCTGTCTCATCTCTAAGTGTAATTATATTAAACTCCAATTTTCCCTCAAATATACATTCTAATTTAATTTTTCTTTTTTTCTCTTCTTAACTAAATCTATTATCATTCCCTCAGTTAAATTATGCTCATTTAATCTTTGATGAGGCCTTTGGCTGGCAATCAGCTGCTTTAAATTAATGCCCCGAAACCTTGGGGACGCCGGGGGCTTCGTTCCCGCAGACTCCGGGGAGGCGGAGGGGACGGGGCGGCTAATTCCTGGGCCCCCGGCGGAGGGGCTCTGCCTGGGCCTGGTCCCGGCAGACGAGGGGCAGCGCCCACGCCCCTGCTGTCCAGTTACCCCAGCAGGCGGCTGCCCCAAGGACTTCACAGCCCCCTCACCGCTAGGGAATGTGGTCAACTTCAGCCTGATGGGATCTCACAGGCAGACCTTCCTCCAAGGAGCAAACAATTACTGCAAAATACCAGTGTTGACCTCAGTGATTTTCACTGTATTAAGTATAAATCCCACAGGTTTACAGCTCTTATGCAACCGTTAAACCAAATTAACATATGAATTAAGTGCAAAAAAAATCAACCAAACACAGCAGTCAAATGAAAGCCCTTGGTTCGGAGACAGGCAATGTTTGAATGATACGGTCCTGCCAGGTGGGGGCTGGCTTTGGCTCCACCTGCCCTGGGTAATGACGCCAGAGCTGGGTCCTCCCCACCTCCCTCAGTTCCTTCGTGCTCCCAGCAGGCCGGGCTGGGGGGTATCTGGCCCCATCTCCCCCAACAGGTGTGGGAGCTGCAGCAGGTGAAGTCGCCCCACTGGCCCCCATGTAATCACAGCACAAGTGAGAGAACCATTCAGACGCTCGGCCTTCAGGGATGGAGAATAATTTAGAACAGAAATGCAGAGGGCCTTCTGAGACCCCCAGCCTCCGCCCCCATGGGCGACCCTGCCCATCATCTCGTGTGTGCACGGTGGGAACATGGCAGAACCAGTGGGTCCCATGACCATGGTCCGTCGGCCCCACCTCCGTTGCCATGACGTGGCTTCCATGATCAGAAGAAACGCTGCTGGAAAATCATGTGGGTGGATACGGCCTCCATGAGTCCAGGGATGGGGGGCCCCCAATCACCACCCCCAGGTTCAGCCTCTCTGCTCATCTACACAAAACCTGGGACCCAGAACTCCTTCTGCCCAGAGCCCGGCCTCGACTGACCCAGGTCTCCGTCACGGAGGTACAGCATGTCCAGGGGGGCTGCCCCAGACGCAGGGGGGTACTCAGACCTGAACACTCTACGGGGAGAGGGAGAAACCTCCTGCCTGGCGGAGTGGCAGGGCCAGGCCCCCACTGGAGAAGGAAAGAATTCACCCACGCTGGGGACGGACACACCCACAACCAGGTGAAAACGCAGTGGACCCGCGAGAAAGCAGATGCGTCTGAAGCTGAGCATCCTTTGCTGCTCCCTCGGTGCGTTTTGTGTCTGGATCACAGGGCCACACCCTCAGAAAGTGCAAACCCTGTAATTAAGTTTCAGTATCCGCATCACGGCAAAACGCACACGTGGGTACCATTTTCACTGCAAATACGTACTCCCTGGCATGTAATTTTTTTCAAATAATTAAAAACGCTTTGTAAACTGTGACATTTCACTGCCGCACTGCAAAACTTGATTATTTAACCATGGAGTCTAATTGTCCTGTGGTTCACATCCAAGAGACGGCCAGACATGTTCAAATGAGTGAAAATGTTCTATAAAATCAATTCATTACGTAAGAGCTGCCTGTAAGGAACTTGCTGTTACAATATCAACATTTAGGTGAAAGAAGCTGGGAAAAGAATTCCATTGCACCTCGAGACCACCCACATCGGACGTGCACAGACTGTGCTTTCCTCTGCGGATGGATGGGGGCTCCCCTTCCCTGGGGGCAGATGACGGGATGGCCCCTGAAGCCCATGGATCCTTGCGGCCTGCTGGAAGGAACGCACTGGAAATTTCCCGCTTACCTTTCCGCAGCAGCAGGAGAAACTGCATAGTTTGTGGGGCGCTGGGCGAATGGAACACGCGGGGCCCTTGTTCAGAAACGAGGAAGCGTCTCAGGACAGCACAGCACTGAGCCCGCGAGCAGGGCCTCCGGAGCTCGTGCCGTGAGCCTGTGTGCTGACCGCTTACTCCACCCGCAAAGGCGGCCCTGGAGGAGCTGGCCTCGTGTCACCATCACCCAGTCACCCAGCCGTGAGACTCCGTCCCCACGAGGGCCTCTGTGGCCTGGTGCAATTTGTTGCACAGAATGCCTGTGAAGTCCGTGCTTGTGTTTGTGTGCACGTGTGTGTATATATGTTTGCGTGTGCCGTGTGTATATGTGTGCATGTGAGGGTGTGCACCCATGTGCTTGCTTAAGTATGCAGGTGTGCACACGTGTGTGTCCGTGTTAGTCTCTGAGTTTGTGTGTGCATGTGCGTGCAGACACGTACGTCTGAGTGTGCGCACGTGCGCGTGCTTACGCGTGTCTGGGTGTGAGCTGAGTGTGTTGGTGTGTGTTGGAGGAGCCATGTCATCCCCACTTGGTGGAGGCCTCGCACGGAGGACGCTTCCTTCCGGACCCCATCCCAGGGCCCCCACCCGGCCCCCCGCCCACTCCTGGGGGCCCCGAATCCCATGACCTCACTCTTTTCATGGCTTGTTTCATGAGAAAGGCGGTGCCTCGTTCGGAAAACATATTTTTATGACTGTTCCTCATCTCTCTACTTCCTGCGGGTCTCGCCAGGTCTCCCTTCACTCTCCCAGTTCAGAGTCTCACAGGGAAGGGACGGCGGATTCGGGAACCACCTGTGCCCGCTGGGAGGGGAGGGGACACCTGTACCCGCTGGGAGGGGAGGGGACACCTGTACCCGCTGGGAGGGGAGGGGACACCTGTACCTGCTGGGAGGGGAGGGGACACCTCTCCTGGGCGAGGCCCGGCGGTCTCTGCACACCCCTGTCGGCTACGCTCCCCGCAGTGGCCAGCAGAAGCCCCCGCGTGTGCCCCGACAGGGCCTTGGGGAAGGTCAGGGGCGGGAAAGGGAAGCGAGGACCCTGGCTCTGCCGCTGACACAGCCTGGGGACCCGGGCGTGCCACTGACCCGGCTGAGTCCCGGTTTCCCGTGGCGGTGACAGGGCTGGTCTCTCTGCCGCCATGTACGAGACCATCCCCCCTTCCTGAGGCCGCCGGGGTGTCTGTCTCATCTCCGGGACCCCGAGGGGTGAAGGGGGGCGCGCAGGTGGCTCCTGTCCTCCAGCCGACGTCCCACGACTCCAAACCTTTCACCAGAAGCTTCTCTTCCTTCCTCAATCCCTTTTAAAACAATTACCATCACTGAGCAGAAGTGAAATATGCCCATCTAATTTATTAAGCTTCCACCCAAACTTAGACATCAAATGTTTTATTAATATTTTCTATCATCCTTACAAGTTAAACCAGCCATGAAAATTACCTTCAACAGAAAAAAAAAATGTTGAAAATGTATTCATTTATAGGTGTCACCGCCGAGCAGCCCTTCTTGGGTAATTTAATCAGAAATAGCTGAGGTCTGCTCCAATGCTCTCTCTCTGATACAAATATTGAAATATTTAATTAATGTCAATCAGGCCTGGAAGAATGATTCATACCAGTGGCAGCAAGTAACCCAGAGCTGCCGCGGAGCCAGAGAGAGCTTCAGGCCGAGGCCTCGGGCCCCCGTGTCCTTACGGGAAAGCCAGACGGAGGCCACCCACAGGCCCCGCACACAGCCGGCTGCGGGGGACTTGATGTGTCCCCGCACTCAGGATGCAGCCTGTGCCCCTCCCCCTCCCCCTCCCCCTCCCTCCCTCCGTCCTTCCTTTGTCTCACTAAATTCTTGTTGGCTTTATTCTTTCAGGGCACCGAATACCATAGGCTACAGGAAACAGAATACGGGGTGTTTGGATATTTTTACCAGAAATAAGAATGTTCTCTTGGGGAGTAGATTGGGCTCCATCTGTTGCTGCAGGAAGGCACCCTGAGCACTATGCTCAGAGAGGACCTGCCGGGTGTCCCGCGTGGCACCCTGCCCATCAAGCAGGTGGGTGTGGCTGGGAGGGTGGGGTCTGGAGAGGCTCACCTGTGTCCACCGATCCGGCTGCGCCCCAGGTGGGATGCTGAGGGGTTGGGATCCAGCGGTCAGGGGCCGTGTGGTCTGGAGAGCGACGGGGGTCCGAGCCCACAGACTGGACAGGCCTATCCTCAGCCCTGAGGGCAGCCCCACACCGAAGCTCTCGTAAATGAGACTGTCCTGGTGGACGCTGGGGACCGCGGGGCCGTGCCTGGGCCCGAGCATCGGCAGAGCCGACCCCTCCGTGCCTCTGCTCCTCACCCGGGAAACAGGGCTGTCCCTGCAGCCCCGTCGGGGTCTAGAAAGCTCCTAGGAGGCCGCCGGATGGACACCTGCCCCCTAAAGCCCCGTGTTGATCTCAGTGTACGTGTGATCAGGCACCTCTGTTCTCCTAAGCCGCACCCTCTGGAGTGGGGCTCACCCCGTGGAGGCTCCCAGGGTCCACGGTTAGACCTGCTGGGATCTTCACAGTGGGCCCGGCAGGTGAGTGTTTGGGGGTGACTAGGGGTCTTGGGGACGATGGAGGCCTGAGCCGTCCCTGTCTCCAGACCCCGGGGACTTCTTCTCCAGGGGGACGGGTCAAAGAGGGGGGAGGAGACAAGGACATTCAGGCAGAACTTTAAGGGAACAACTATTTTCCTCTCCAGTAATCAGGGAATGTTCCTTCTCTCAGATTTCCCCCTGCGTATTATATGAACATGTCTCCTCTCTGCTGAAAAGCCATAAAAAGGCACTTCTCCGCATTTCTATCATTTCACGGCCACGCGATGGAGGCGGCGTCTTCAGCTCCGCGGTGGTCCACCCCCTGGAAGGATGCTGCAGACGCTGTTTCCGCTCATCTCCTGAGCACGTGGAGATGCACCTGGGGAGCGGCTGGAAGCACACGCCTCTTCTCGTGAAGCCCCCAGGCGGAGGGGCTGGGCCAGCACACGCACCCACCGGGGGTGGGGCCCTGCTCCACGCACAGCTGCCTGGCGTCGCAGAGCCCTGCCCCTGAGGCGAGGGGTCCACCCCGTTGACAGACCAAGAAACTGGCGCCCAGGTCGGGGGGGCTCTCTCCCGAGTCTCACGGATCGTCGGCCGTGAACCTGACCCTAGCCAGGTGCTCTGACCCCAGAGCCAACGGGTAGATTCTGTCCCACATCACACAGCACACCTGTGAGGGCACGTGCGGCCTAGATGGACGTCCAGCCAGGTTGGTGGCAATCGTGAACTGAGCTCTGGAGGGGCCGGAGCCCGTGACCTACCCTGCAGGTCGGGGAGCAGGGGCATTCGGGGTCCATACCGGCATCCAGCCCCCCTGCTCTTGGGGTGGAGAGAGGACGAGGAATGACACTGATGACACAAATGCCACCAGGCAGAGGGACTCGGGCTGGAACCAGAGGCTCCGCGGCCATGTCCCCCCTCTGCCGCAGGCTCTCCATCTGCTTTCCAGGGTCTGAGGACTTACTTCACCTGCCCTGACCTCCCAACTGTGAATGAAGTCCCTCCTCCCCTAAGATGACAGATGTCACACCATGAAGAGGCTACTTCATTCGTGGACGCGGTTATTTCAATTAAGAGCACAGCCTGGTGATGATCAAAGCCGAAACTAGCTCACATCCCAAAACCGGGGCGACGGTCATGGCGGGCATGCCCACTGGTCCCTGGACAGGTACGTCTCCACCGGCCCCGCCGCCCGGCACACATGAGCTGGGGCCTGAGTTCCCCTGTCTCCCCTCAAGCCAGCCCGGCCACCCCTTCCTCTGAAGCCCTCTGAAGCCCCTCCTTGACCTTTGCATAATTTGCAAGTTTGCGTTGGGGGGGTGGACACCCCTGGGCAGCCGTCCTGCTCCCCAGCGATCCTGTCCAGATGGGAGCACACGGCAGCTGCCATCCATCATGCTTGGACTCGGGCCTGCGCGCTGGTGACGGCCGTCCACTCGCAGGGACCAGCAGGTCGGAGCCCCAGCGAGAGCAGTGATGGATTAACAAGCACCAGCTGAATTACTTTCTGTAATGGTGATGAATATGGTTTGGACCGTTCTGGCAATAATGGTTGTTTATCCATTTTTAGACCCAGGAACAGCAATCCAGTCCCTTCAGCTGGCTATTAATTACCACACAGGCCCTGCCGTGAGGGGACTCGGGCTTTCTTTCCAGGGGTCCCATCTGTCACAGGGAAGCAGTGGGGCAGGTCTACTCTGTGTCTCTCCTGGGAAGAGAGTTCTTCCAACAAAAGTTTTCGAGCGTCAGATGGGCTGGTGTGTGGGCTCTGAGCTGGTCCAGACAGGCCCCTTTGGAGGAAGCCAGCGGTATCGTCCCAAGATGGTTCCTATACTGGGTACCCTCAACTGCTGGTTTTGAGATGCGATGATAAAAGAGCCTTGAAAACACAGCATGCTCCCTTTTCCCCTTTGGTAACCATAAGTTAGTTTTCTATGCCTGTGGGTCTAATTCTGTTTTGTATATAAGTTCATTTATATCATTTTTTAAAAATTAAATTAGGAGTTTGGGATTAACACACACACTACTATATATAAAATAGATAACCGACAAGGACCTACTGTATAGCACAGGGAACTATACTCAGTATTTTGTAATAATAACCTATAAGGGAAAAAATCTGAAAAAGAATAGATAGATAGATAGATATGTATGTATAACTGAATCACTTTGCTGTGCACCTGAAACTAACACAACATTGTAAATCAACTGTATTTCAATTAAGGAAAAAGAAAACATAACATAGGGTCAAGTCTGGAAGGTAGCTCAGCAGTTCGGAACCTGGGGCGTGGAATCTGAGGTCCTACGCGGGGTCGTTGGGAGGACCAGCCCATCTCCCCCAACCTGAATGTCCAGGCCATTGTCTGGGCTCTGTGCTGGATTCTGCTTAGGGTCACGTTTACCAAAAGTCTGCTTTCAACTCCTGCAGCATCAGGTAAGAGGGGCGGAGGTTGGTGAAGAGAGTGTCCACACAAGGGTGACTGTACCAAACGCCCCTGAATTATTAGTCTCATTAATAAGAGACTGTTTACAGGCAGGGAAACTAAGTCCCAGACCAAGGAAGGCCCCCCACGTTCAAGGCTGACCCTGGCCGCCGGGCACCTGGGGGCGGACTCCATCGCTCCCTCCCTGTCTGGTCACTGCCACCTGATGGGACCCCTGTTTGCCTCGCTGGGCAGCCCGAGCCCCCGTGGCAGGGATGAGGGCCTGGGTTTGTCGCCAGCACGTGGTCGTGCCGGGACATTTTAGGGTCTCCATGTGTCCCTTTAACCAGGCGACAGGTCTGAGGTCTCACAAGGTCTGCTTGGCAGGACTCATGGGTCACATGGGAGGGCTGGATTTAAAAATTAAAGCAAGTGGCGATAATTAGTATGCAGGGCAACGCTGGGTCCCGGCTGAGGCGCCCCGCGTTCCTAAGGACATCTTTGTTCGGGGCCCCGTGTCTAGATCATAACAGTATGAGAACTAAAAGTCCTTGTTTGCGTTGTTATAAATTGTTCTGCTTCCTCAAAAGATGTATTTCCTTCTTAGAACATTATCTTCAAGGAGGAATAAAGACCGTCTACTTATCTTAAAGCTACACTCCAGGAGAGTGTGATGTATGGAAATCTGGATTTACGAAGCAGATACATTTAGAGGGCATTATTTATCTTGCAAAGGAGCCGGAAAATCTATATTTGTAAGAGGACACACATAGGCTTTCTTCAAATGGCAGCTGTCCTACGCGTGCAAATGCTTATTTACAATTCATGGATGCCTTGAACAGGGAGGGGAGACAGGAAACCGGAGGGTTCTGGAGATCTACGGGAAAGTGTCGACCCATCAGCAGAAGAATAGAAATTGCTGGGCATAAAGATTCTCAACCACACGTGTGGCACATGAAGGAAGTCAAACCTGGCAGGACCTCGCGGGGCTCAGAGAGCGGTGTGGGAACCGGGCGGTCGTACATCAGAGAGGACATGGGTGGGTGGTGGCGCCCAGGGTCACCCAGGCCCAGAGTGAGGAGTCAGAGGACGGGGCGCCTGGCTTGGGACGTCTCACCCACAGCCCGGGGCCTTGGTTTCCAGGGAGGGGCGCACCTCTGCAGACTTGCAGCCCTGGGAGTTGCATGCACGCTTGTGGAGAGAGGGCGGCAGTCGGCAGGGCAGCAGAGCAATCCCAGCCCTCTCGGAGCTGCCTCGGGCTGTGCTAATGAAGGCTTGAGGCCCCGGGGCGGATCAGAGGGGCCGCCCTGCGATGTCACCAGGTGATGAGGGAGCGGCGACCTGCAAGCCGGCAGCACTGGGACGGCGGTGAAACTCGGCTGGGCTAGTGCGTTCCCTCCTTCATTCATTCAGCCCGTGTTTATGAAACAAACCAACAGGCAAGGCAGGCGCGTGCTCAGCTCTGGGATAGAGCAGGGGACAAAGTGAGAGGGGCTCTGCCCCTCGGGCTCCCATCCTGGCTGGGGGTCAGTCCTGATTGGAGGTGCCGAGAACCGATGCAGGGAACCAGGGTGCTGTGAAGGGGCCTGGGCAGCGGACCCAGACGCCAGCTCGGTTACCCCAGGCGATGCCCTGGGGGGCCCTGGGCTCAGGTGGGGAAAGCTGTCTCTGCACAGAGTCAGGACAGCGTGGTTCCCGTGGAGAACTGAGCTGTGTCCAGCTGGGACGAGTTGCAGCGTCTCGGGAGACAGCGCAGGAGAGACCCGGACGCAAGACCCTGGGCCATAGGGCCTGCCCTGGAGCCTCGCTGGCGGTCCCTCCAAGCAGGAGTGATGCCTTTTGCTCTGATGTCTTTAATGGTCCTGAGGCCGCTGCGGTGAGGACTGGCCCCAGCAGAGAGGGAAGGGGTGAGCTGGAGGAAGGTGTCAATCTCTACAGAGAGACCGGAGGGACCCGGCGGGTGGAACTGGAAGAATCCAGGACAGCGTGGAGGGGGCGGCTTGGAGACGGGTTTTGATGGTGGGAGGTGGGTGCAACAGGCCCGGGACACAGGATGAGGGGCAGCTATTTCCCGCCTTCCTGGGAACGTGGGGAGGAGGGAGAGACCACGAGACCCAGTCTGCGCCGACCCCTGCTCCACCAGGTGACGGGACAAATGGGGCAAGGATGTCTGCTGGCCAGGGACGCTCGAGTCTACATCCTAGAAGAGGCTTGAGCTGGGGAGGAAGCAGTCTCCAGATCGTAGAAGCTGCAGCCATGAAACTACTTCAAATGAGGACTGAGGGGAGGAGACGCCCCAACCTGCAAGATTCCCACCCTGATGTCAGATTCCCACAGAGCCTGCCCCGGAGCCTCTTCTGGGTTCAGAAGGCCCAACGAGAGCTGTGCCTAGAGACGCCTTTTCCCTGCCACCCCCAGAGCTGTCTGTGTGTTCTTCTAGAGGAAACAACTCCATCCAGCCCTGCAGGGTGGCCCGTGGTTCCACGGACGGGGTGCGAGGGCCGGGGGCAGGTCCTGGAGTAACTCCCCTGAGCGAGGATGCCATGGGGGGCGGGGGGACCCAGGGCCCAGAGTCCCTGCGCTCGAGGACCCACCCGGGGCGCGCCGGCCGGGCTGGTTTAGGGCTGTGCTCCCTTACCCTGGCGTTACGGAGACAGGAACCTTCAGAGAACCGTATTTATTTTTATTTGTTACATATTTTATTTTTATCAAAAGAATACACATAATTATTTTAGAACTTCAAATGGGCCAATCCGTCCCAGAGCCGCCGCTCAGAGGTAACCTGTCCTCCTGGTGGTCATTGCCGTCTATTTAGGGACTAGGTCTTTGCTGATTTTTCGTTTACCAGCTCTGACATTGAATACTGACTTTCTGCTCTAGAGGAACTCTGCTCACTTATGCCTGCCTCTCTATGATATCAGGTTGCTATTCTAAACCCCCATAACCGTCACCTTTGAAAACGGTGCACCTTTATTTCCTGTTTCATCGACTCTGGATCGATTCTCTAACCTTCCCCTCAGGTTGCTGCTTAAGCACCAAGACCCCTCCTCAGCCTCACGCCTCCCGCATCCATCCCCCCAACTCCTGACCTGACACGGCCCTGGCTGGCTGTCAGGCCAGCATTACTTTCTGTTCTGTATTATTAAGTTTTCAGGTGGTTCTAAGAGTCAAAACTCAGGTGCTATGCCAGCATCATTGATGAATATGCAGATTTCCAGACCCAGAGCCAAGGAAAATGCTATGATTACATTGCCTTTCTCACTGGGCTATTTTTGGGTTTTCTTGCCCTGCTTTCTCTTTTTCCTGCATCTTTCCTTTCATCACACCCTTAAGTGTCTCTAACACCTGAGGTACATCTCACCCTCTCTCAGCGGACGGACCCTGTTTATCCTGTAGGCACTCATCTCCCAGGACCCTCCTCGGCTCGGACCCCCCGACCTCACAGGGGACCCCGGCACGGCCACCTCCATGTCTGTGTCCTCAGGACATTCACTCCCCGCCAAGGTCAGCATGGGCCTGCCCCCCAGCACGCACTTATCTCGCGGAGGTTCAGGGGGAGCACGGGTTTGGGCTTTGGCTCTGGGTGTAGGGACATGGGGAGAGGGCCGAGGGGGGGAGACGACGGGAGGATGCCCCCTAAACAGATGGTCGGAAAGCCCCACGCGCAGGCGCCTCTGAGCCAAGACTTGCCCCTGTGGCCGCCCCCAGGTCCCTGGGACACGTGGGGTGCTAGACCTCCTCTCCCAGCGCCCAGGAATTTGGAGGAGGAGGTGGATCCCCAGGACGCGGCTCGATGGGGGCCTTGCTCATCCCTCCCTCTGTCAGCAACTCCAGCGGCCTCAGTCCTCTCCACGCAGCGTCCCCTGGGGCCCCTCATGGTCACCTCGGGGACCTCCGACTCCTGGGCACTCTTCTTTGGGCATTTCTCCCTCCACCACCTCCCCTGCTGCATCTGGTCCCTGCAGCCCTGGCCTTCCCGCAAAGGCCTTTTTAAGTCACTGCTGTCACTCACTTTCCCTGCATTTTGGGGAATTGTACAAAGTGATCTGTAAAACTTTTAAACAAATTCTGAGCAGGTACCCGCTCCTTTCACTGCCCTGACCCTGGAGTTCACATCCTCTCGGAGGTCTGTCCGAGAATACTCAGCCCCCTCAGCGGGACAAAGGCGTGTGCACACACACACACACACACACCACGCACAAGGCACAGACACAGGTACACGCATGCGTACCACACAGACGCACCCACCACGCCTCCTCAGATTACCTGATGCTGGGCTCTGCCATGGGCTTTCTCGACTGGGAGACGTCTTGGGGCTCTTTCAGGACAAATGTATTTCCCTCTGTCTCTCGTATTTAAATAGGAGCCTAGAAATCCTTAGAAGGAACGTATCATAATTTAAGCTCGTTTGGCCACTTTGCTGAGTGTCGCTGTTTAGTTTCTGATCAGCTCTCATGAGTGTGGCCCACAGATGTCCCAGGCACAGTCTGCAGCTGGACCTCCCACCTCTTAATTTAGTTCTGAGTGGAACTGGTCCTTGTGTTGACACTTTTTATATCGACGCTGATGTTTTCCGAGACGACTTTGCCATTCGCTCCTTATGCCAAATGTTTCTTGCTACTCCGTTCCCCTGAAAGCTCCCCCAACTTAATTACCCAGAGTCAGGGAACGTTGCTGATGTGCGGTAGCTCGAGACACACCATTCTGTTTGGAGCGCCCGTGCAGGTTCCTGCGTCCGTGGCCGTGGAGACATCTCTTCTCTGGAAATGCCCGCTGCATGTGGCTTGTCTTCTCTTCTCATTGATTTATAGAAGTTTTAAAATTTATTCTGATTTCTGTTAGTCTGATTTCCATTTTAAATGCTGGGATATTTTCTCCTGCATGTCACCTGTCTTCCCACTTAATTTATGGTGGTTTTTGTTATCACACTGTTGAAACTTTATTACGTAGCCAACATTTTTTTTTTTATGACTTCTGGGTTTCAGGTTTTGATTTAGAAAACCTAGCTTGTTCCACGATTACGAAATAGTCTCTCAGCGTCTTCTGATCTGTGCGTGCCTCCGTTTGTTTTACTTTGAGATCGCAAACGCTGCTGGGCTGAATCAGGTGATGGGTGTCATCTCATGATGGCCTTAGGTGGAGGAGGGGCGGGTCTCCCTCTTCTCCAGATGTGGAGACGGCAGCTCAGAGAATTTTGTTTTTCCTTTTTTTCTCCCAAATGGCTTAGGTTGAACCATCGGAAGCAAACAAAATAGAGAAGAATTCCATGTCGATGGCTCTGCAGCCTGAGCTGGTGGGGAGGGGCTGGGCTGCCCACCCTGGTCCCTCCTGCACAGAGGTGCCTGTGTGCTCTGGCTCAGGAGGGAAAGAAGCCCGCCCCCCGGGAGTCCCCCGGAGCGCCCCCCCATGCGTCTGCGCTGGTGTCACCGGCGGGCATCGGGAGGGACTGCTGTCTACACTGCTGTCCGCTGTGTTTGCAGCTTCTCAGCCCAGAGAGTCCAGCTGTCCAGGTCCTCCACGTCCACCTGAGCACTCGCCTGGCTGTCGGTCATGGCCTGGGACTCCTATGTCATGGCGGGGACCGTGGCCACCTCACAGGCCTGCCTTGCTGTCCCCAGAGGCAGGACAAGTGCCTGACACACCGCTGGGCATGGAGGACTGGCTGGCGTCTCAGGGGACGGAGGCCACGTCCCTGCAGCGTCCCTGCTCTGGGTGTGTATGCCACGTGCCCGCGTAAACCCGAAGGGACGTCTCCATAACCACATGGATCCCGTCACGTCACACCGTCCACTGTGTCCTGTGCCGTGGGTGTCGGGTTTCTCTTTTTCCCGCTTAAACCACGTCTCTTCCCGTGTCAGACACACACACTGGGCTGTTCTCACGCCCGTCGAGGGGCCGTTAGTACAAACACTCGGTGACGCAGCTGTGAGGGTGTGCGGTTCTTCTTCTCAGAGGAACGCTGGCGGGCGATGAGGGGTGTCCCCCAGACCAGGGTGCGGCCCCGTCTGTCCTGGAGTCCTTGCCTGTGCTGCCGGGACAGGGCTCGGCTCACCCGGCCCTGGATGACGAGGATGGGCCAGGCCCCGGAGTCCCTCCTCTGTCACTTCCGTGCGTCTGCAAGGGCTGATCCGCTCCGAGGACACAAAGCACAGACAGAGCCAGAGCTCTGAGGCCACCGGAGGGCCGGGCGATGGCTGGGCAGGGCCCCCAAGGCTCTGCCGAGACCTGCACAGCAGCGAGCCGGCTTGCCTTCCAGTAATTCAAAAACTGGAAGATTTCATAAACTCCAGCAGACTCCCCCTCATTTGGCCTAATTAGCAAGACTTTCCGGTTTACAGAAGAAAAATTGCCTTTCACGCTTGGCCGTGTTTCTTTGCCGTTAATTATGTCTGGGTGTGGCAGCTGCAGAGTCCCCCACGGGGACACTGGCATGGTGTCAGGTGATACGGGGGTGGCGGGCGCCCCGTCTGTCTCGGTTGCTGGCTTCTCCCCCAGATTACACCCTTGTGGCCACTGAGTAAACACGCCCTCCCTGCCAGGAGGAAAGGCAAGGAGGAAAGAAAGAAAATCCCCAGGGATGCGTCCAGCCTGTCACCAATTCCACATGAAGACTTGGGGCCAAGACCAGGAGGCGGGCCACCAAGGCCCTCTGGGGACACACACCCTCCAGGAGTGGGCAGGGGCTGGGGGTCCCGGGCACAGAGGGTCTAATGGCCTCAAATGCTATTCTGGTATTACCTGTGGGAGACACTAAAATAAAAGATGACCCAGGAGACACAGGATCTTTGGACGACCCTGAGGTTCCATCTGTCCAGCCACTTCTCTGCAGACTGGCCTCTTCCTCGGGGTCATGAGGGTGATGGACGGGGAGGAACTCGGACCCTCAGCACCCTGGGCTCCAGGCAGCCCCTGCCTCTGCCATGGGTCCCGGCTCCCCGGGGGACCCCCAGCCAGTTGCGGAGAAGCTGCAGATCAGCCTGGGGACCACTCCCCACCTGCTTCTGCAGACCAAGGGTGTGGCCACCATCTCCCAGCCTCAGACGACCCAGGGGAGGGGGCAGCTCACTTGTGGAACCTTCTCCAGAGGAGTGTTGATTGAGGTGAAATTGGATTTCTGCTCAGATTGATTACCTAATGTGATAGAAAAATATACAGTCTGGGAGAAAATTTAGATTTCAGTGAAAAATTAAACGGTTATACCAAGTTGCCCACTGAAGCATTAAATGCATTCTCTATATGATTATAGCTGCAGATAGCACGGTGATGACTGTCACTCCAGCTGCTGTTCTGGAGGCCGTAGGACAACAAGTCCACAGATGGCAGATACCACCTCCGAGAGCATCCGGAAGAGAGGCCCTAATTGATTTCAGCGGTGTCTCTTCCACTAGCAGAAGGCAGCTCTCTGGGCTCGGGAGAAGGGACCACACAACAGCCTCCCTCGGAATGTGGGGCATAAAGCCGCTCAGGCATCGCGTGGGGGTCAACCAGGGGAGAGCTGAGGTGGCAGAAACCCCGGGGTCCATGGGTGGGCGGCGGGGTCCGCCTGGCATCGTTAATGACCCGAAAGGCTGGCTTGGGACGTCCCGCCCGGACATGCCCAGCCCCCCAGGCAGAGGCTTCTGAGAATGAAATTCTCACTGTCAGCAGCCCCAGCCCAACTCGATTTGTCACTTCAGTCATTAGTGGTACAGTCACTAGGGCTTTTTCCAGGCCTGGGATGTAAGATCTCACAGCAAAGAGAAGTTAACATCACTGGATCCTGGGAGGGTCTTTCGCTTCTCCCTCGGTCACCCGGCGGCTCCCTCTGTCGCGGCCAGGTTGACTCCCTGCCCCCTGCCCCGCACCTCACCCTTGGGGGGCCATCACGCCCACTTCACAGAAGGCATTGGGTCCAACGTACACCTTCACAAATAAATACACGGAGAGAGGAATTCACAAAATAATCAAGTGTGACTCACGGTGACTTGGCAAAGCCCTGCGCAGAGAACCACGAGGAGAAGTGGCCCGCACAGCCTTCCTCAGGCCTGGCTTCTGTCCAGACGTGGACGGTGGCCCCTCCAGGACGGTCCCGCCACAGCTGGGACACAAGGCCCGGCTGCTCCCTGCAAGGCCTCCTCCTAACCTGCGCAGTGGCTTCTGCTGCTCTGTCACCCTCTGACGGGTGAAGAATCAGGAGTGGTAACGTAATAGGACACAGTGTGCTCTCCACGCGTGTGCCACACTCACGCACATCTGACAGCAGGACTGTCCACGCCAGACGACGCCCACCCACCGCACAGGGCATGTGGAGACTTTTCACTGTTTCAGTGTCACCACAGTCCTTGCTTCCGGGCCCTGGGGTTCAGCCTTGAGTCCTGGGAAGAGGGTGCTCTTGTCGGAGGATGCGATGGGGGCTGTGCTGATTCTCTTCTAGAGATCAGAAGCAGTTCACCAGGAGCAGGGGCCCTTCCTTTACATCTTTAATCCTCTGCAATTGTTGGCTTGACAAACCACTCTGATTGGGGGTCACAGGGGTTCAGAACTGTTGAGCTGCTGTCAAGAGTTGGTGCTTCGTTCTGATGACTTTCCCAGGAGAATTTCTGGGTTTGCAAGAACCTGGGGTCACGGGGGGAGCCACCTTTGTGAGTGAAATATGAGGGCAACTGGAGGTCACTGGATCCCAGTTCAGTGCTGAGAAGGACGTGGAGAGAGCCTCCCCCAGTCCAGGGAGAATTGGGGCTAGAAACAGACTCTTGGCCCCGGCCCGCTGTTCCCCCACGACCCCAGCCCTGCTCAGTCGTTTTATCCAAGGGATGTTCAGTCACTGTGTTAGTCAGGGCTCTCCAGAGGAACAGAACAAATAGATGTATAGATACATATAGATAGATAGACAGATAGATAGATGATAGATAGACAGATAGATGATAGATAGATAGGTAATAGATAGACAGATAATAGACAGATGATAGATAGATGATATATACATTGATAGATAATAGATAGATAGATGATAGATAGATAATAGATAGACAGATAATAGATGATAGATTATATATAGATTGATAGGTAATAGATAGGTAGATAGATATGGAGATTGAGACAGAGATAGAGATACATAAAGAGATTTAAGGGCTTCCCTGGTGGCGCAGTGGTTGAGAGTCTGCCTGCTAATGCAGGGGACACGGGTTCGAGCCCTGGTCTGGGAAGATCCCACATGCCACGGAGCAGCTGGGCCCGTGAGCCACAACTACTGAGCCTGCGCGTCTGGAGCCTGTGCCCCGCAACGGGAGGGGCCGCGATAGTGAAAGGCCCGCGCACCGCGATGAAGAGCGGTCCCTGCACCGCGATGAAGAGTGGCCCCCGCTTGCCGTAACTAGAGAAAGCCCTCGCACGAACCGAAGACCCAACACAGCCAAAAAAAAAAAATAAAGAAATAAATAAATAAAGTAGAAAAAAAAAAAAAAGAGATTTACTATGAGGAACTTGCTCCCATGACTATGGAGTCTGAGGAGTCCCATGATCTGCTGTCGGCCAGCTGGAGCCGAGGGCAGCTGGGGGTGCAGCTCCAGTCTGATTCCAAAGGTCTGGGACCCAGGGGACCTGGTGGTGAATGTCCTGGTCTGAGGGCAGAGGACTAATGTCCCAGCTCAACAGTGAGGCAGAGAGAGAGTGACTTATCCCTTCTTTCCTTATTTTGTTCTATTCAGACCCTCAATCTATTGGATGAAACCCCCCAACACTGAGGAGGACGACCTTCCTTACTCTGTCCACCCTTTTAAATGCTCACCTCATCCAGAAACACCCTCACGGACACACCCAGGATCACGTTGAGCCCAGTCAGGTTGGCACATAAAGTTACCCGTCGTGGTCCCCTGGTTGAAAGGATGATGATGGTGGTGACGATGATGATGAGAGTAGGACAGGAGTGACGACACAGAGCCAGCCTGTGACAGCCAGGGGGACTTGGCGAGCCCTTCTTACACCCCATTGAACCGTCCCCCATAGCACACCCCAAGTGGCCACGTTTCTCCTGGTCAGGATCACGGGAGCAAGTCAGGTCTCTGCTCCGTGGCTCTTCTGATGTTCACAACGATGTTGTCTCACCTGAGACCCTCCTCTGGACGACACCACAGCCTCTGCTCTGCTCCAGCCAACACCTGTGGCCTGGTCCACGTCGGTCACCTTCCTCAGAGCAAGCTCCACCCCAAGTCCTTCTCACTCATTCACTCAATTAACACCAGGGGGGCAGAAGGGAGGCCAGGCTGCAGGTGTGGCCAGGCCTGGGTGAGAACAGGAGTGTGTGGCCTCTCTGGTCCAGCTGTGATGACTCCATCCGCGGGCAGGTCAGCGCATGATGACCACATCACAGGGGGGATGCGGTGGGGCTTCAGGCCAGCCTCGCCCTGTCTTCCCTAGAGCTGGACAGCAGCAGAGCCGCAATGTCCCCGATTTATGGCTGGACAGTGGCTTAAGGCCCCTGCAGAACCCAAGGGGTATCAGCTGGCAAAGTCTGAAGTCTCAATGCTCCTCCCTTCTGAATAGGAGGAGCACATACAGAGACATACCCACCAGCAAACACAACCCTTCCAAACACTCAGGGCCGCTCCCAAGAAAATCTCCAAGACCTGGGAGGCTGACCGGAAGCTCCCTTAAGTCCAGGAACTGCTCCCCAAACCAGCATGAAGTTACAAGTTGTCTGTCCTGCTTCACCGTAACCAACAGCCCCATGAACTCACCAAGCCTCTCCAGAAACCCCATCAGAAACTCCATCTCAGGGCCCACAGCACTGAAAGAGAAGGAGCTGACAGACTATGATTCTGCTTCCTGGGGCAGACTGCATTGCAGGAGACTGATGGCATCAGCCCCCTGCTGAAATGTCCACAGTGGCTCATCAATATTATATGTGTACACCTGTTCAATGGGTAATAAAATAAAATGACTAACAATAACTATTGTTGGAGAGAACGAGAATTCCCAGGGTCCCTCACTTTATTAGTTAGAAACATAAACTTAGGCAAACATTGGGAAAACTCTTAGGCATCATTTCCCAGCATCACACATCACCTGCCATGTGACTTGCAATCACATTTCTAAGTATTTGTCCGAAGGAAACTCTTGAACATGGACCAGGAGACACATACAAAAGCATCCACGCATTCGTCGTGGGAGCAAAACTTAAAAACAACCATGCAGTTATCTGCAATCTTTTTATGTAAAGAACCAGGCTGAAAATATTTTGGGGTGACATCAGCAAGATGGAGGGATAGGAGGTTCCAGCCCTCAAACCCCCACAGAAACATTGATTTTAACAACCATCCATAAAGAAGAATACCTTCATGGGAAACCGGGAGTACAGCTGAGAGGTTCCAGCACCCCAGTGAGCAAAACAATCTAAGAATAGATGCTCTGAAGAGGGTAAGAAGAGTGGTTCCCTTTACCCGTGTCACCACTCCCTCCCCCACAGGTGGCAGCTCAGTCCTGAGAGAGGAACCCTTGGTCCACGATTTCACTCATGACAGAAAGTGAGAGTAAAGTGAGCACCTAGCTTCCCCATCCTTGTGGAATCCTGCCCAGAAGGCCCACTTCTGTCTCATCCTGCCCAGAACACTGAAGTGATTGGCATGTCTGAGTAGTCTGGGGACGGAGAGTAGCAGGGAAAGGGTCAGGGGCTCACAGCAACAGGGGCACAAATTTCAATCAGCTGTAGATCCTACTAACCGGTGTCAGACTCCACCAAGAACCCCATAAGACACCTCGCCTGCAGACCCCACAACTGGCTGCCATGTGCCTCCAGAACCCCATGTGCCCCTCTCCCCCTGTAGCTGGTGCCCTAACTCCCCCATGTATGGCATGCATGAGCCTTTGCACCCTGCACACAGATATCAGCAACTGGCTTGACAGTGCTGCACTGGGAGAAGGTGCAGAACATTGAACACTCAGGGAACTTCTCCTGGGAAAATAAATGAGAGGCTCTCAGCATTCAGCCTGGCTTTGTGAGATCCAGAGAAGGAAAACAATCAGAAGACGTCCCCCAAACAGGGAACGAGCAGAGTGAAGTGGGTGCATCCACTGAAAAGTTCTGAGAGACTCTCAGAATTCCCAGCCAGACTGAGTGGTCTTTCTCTCCCAAACCCAGTTAAGTAAAGCATGGAGGAGATAATTGTTTCTTCAGATGTGCTGGCAGCAACACAAGTCTTCAAGGAAAACACAAAAAATTAAGAAAACATGACACCAAAGAAGAAAAAAATCAAGTTCCTGTGTCTGACCCCAAAGAAATGGAGATCTACAAGTTGCCTGACAAAGATTTCAACATAATCATCTTCAAGAAGCTCAGTGAGCTATAAGAGAACATAGATAGATAAGTAAAGAAAATTAGGAAAACAGTCCAAGAACAAAATGGGAAGTTCAATAAAGAGATAGTAACTATAAAAAGTAACCAAACAAATTCTGAAGCTGAAGAATATGACTGAACTAAAAAATTCAACAGAGAGCTTCAACATCAGACATGATCAAGCAGAAAAAGAATCAGTGAACTTGAAATCAGATCATTTGAAGTTATCTAGTCAGAGGAAGAAAAAGACAAATAATAAAAACAAGTGAAGAAAGCTGATGGGACTCATGGGATACCATCAAGGAATCAATATAAGCATATGGGAGCCCCAGAAATTGCAGAGAAAGAGAAAGGGGCAGAAAACTTGTTTAAATGAAAACTTGTTTAAAACTTGCTTAATGTTTAAATAATGACAGAAAACTTTCCAAATTGAGGGAAGAAAATGAACAGCCAGATGCATGAAGCCCAAAGAAATCCAAATAGATTGAATATTGAGAGGTCTTTACTGAGACATGTTATATTCATGTTGGCAAAAGTCAATGACAGAAACAATTTTGAAAGCAGGAAGAGAAAAATGGTTTGTCACATGCAAAGTTATCCTCATGAGACTATCAGTATATTTCTCAGCAGAAACCTTGCAGGACAGGAGAGAGTGCAATGCTATATTCAAAGTACTAAAGTAATAACAACTACAAAATAAACAAATAATACAAAATTTAAAAACTCCTAAAAAAAAAAAAAAAACTCCTACCAACCAAGAATGCTTTACCCAACAAAGCTGCACTTCAGAAATGAAGTAGAGATAAAGATTTTTCCAGAAAGACAAAAGCTGTGGGAGTTCATCACCATTAAACCTGCCTTCCAAGAAATTCTAGGAGAGTTCTTCAAATTGAAACAGAGAGATGCTAGACAACAACATGAAAGCATGAGAAAGTATAAAACTCACCGGTAAAGGTCAGTATATAGTTAAATTCAGCATGGTGGTGTGTGAATCACTGTTAACTCTAGTATAAAAGTTAAAAGTCAAAAGTATTAAAAATTCTATAGATATAATAATTTCTTAATGGATACACAATATAAAAATATGTAAATTGTGATATCAATAACATAAAATGTGAGGAGAGAGGGAAAAGTAAAAATAAAGAGGTTTTTTTTCAACGGTAAATACTACATAGTTCACAGTTGGTTGAATCCATGGAAGCAGAACTGTGGATATGGGGCAACCTTGTATACAGAGGGCTGACTGTAAGTCATATGCAGATTTTGGGTCAGTGCCACTAGCCTCCTCATTGTTCAAGGGTCAACTACATCAAAGGTTTTATATAAGCCTCGTAATAATCCCAAAGAAAAAACCTGTAGTAGATAAAAAAGATAAAAAGAATCAATGCATACCACTACAAAAAATCATCAAATTCCAAAGGAAAATAGAGGAGAGTAAGAAAAGAAAAAGGAACCACAGAATAGTAAAAAAAAAAAAAAAAAAAAAAAAAAAAATAACAGTATGGCAATAGTTAGTCTTACCTGTCATTAACTACTAGTAAGTTTTAGCTATCATTAACTATTTTAAATGCAAATGGATTAAATTCTCCAATCAAAAGATATAAGGTGGCTAAATGGATTAAAAAAAATAAGATCCAACTATATGCTGCCTATAGGAGACTCAATTTAGGTTTAAGGATACACATAGGCTGCAAGTCAAGGATGGAAAAAGATATTCCACGTAAATGGTAACCAGAAGAGGTCAGGAGTGTCTGTACTTAGACAAAATAGACTTTAAGTCAAAAGTTGTTATAAGAGATGAAGAAGATTATTATATAATGATAAAGAAGTCAATTTATCAAGATGATATAACAATTGTAAATTTATAGGCACTCAACCTCAGAGCACCTAAATATATAAAGCAAATATTAACAGAACTGAAAGGAGAAATAAAAGGCAACACAGTAATAAAAAAAGAACTCCAATACCCCAATTTCAACAATGGATAGATTATCCAGACAAAAAGCAGTAAGGAGACAGTGGGAGCTGAACAACACTATAGATCAGGGGTACCCAACCCCTGAGCCGAGGACCAGTACCAGTCTGCAGCCTGTTAGGAACCGGGCCGCACAGCAGGAGGTGAGCCATGGCGAGTGAGTGAAGCTTCATCCGCCACTCCCCATCGCTCGCATTACCACCTGAGCCATCCCTCCACCCCGTGGAAAAATTGTCTTCCTTGAAACCAGTCCCTGGTTCCAAAAAGATCGGGGACCACTGCTATAGATAATGGACCTAACAGACATATACAGAACATTCCATCCAACAGTATCAGAATACACATTTTTCAAGTGTACATGGAATATTGTCCAGGATAGAACTTATATTAGTCCACAACACAAGTTAAAACAAATTTAAGAAGATTAAAATTATATCAAATAACTTTTCCCAGCCACAGTGGTATGAGACTAGAAATTATTGATAGTAGGAAAATTGGAAAATTCATAAATATGTGGATATTAAACAACACATTCCTCAAAAACCAATGAGTCAAATGGGTCCAAAACCAGAAAAGGACAGTACAAGGACAAGAAACAAAAAAATTACAGGCCAATATCCTTGATGGGCATAGATGTAAAAGTCTTCAAAAAATAGTAGCAAACCTAATTCAACAGTATATTGAAAGGATCGCACACCATGACCAAGTGAGATTTACCTCTGGGAGGCAAAGATGGTTTAACATACACAAATCAATAAAACACCACAGTAACAGAATAAAAGTTAACATCATATGATTATCTCAATAGATGCAGAAAAAGCATTTGACAAAATTCAACATCTGTTCATGATAAAATTTCTCAACAAATTAGGTATAGGATGAATGTATCTTAACATAATAAAGTCCATATATGGCAATCCCATAGGTAACATCATACTCAACAGTGAAAAGTTGAAAGCTTTTCCTCTAAAATCAGGAACAAGATAAAGATAAGAATGCCCATTCTCACCACTTTTATTTAACATAGTACTAAAATCCTAGCCAGAGCAAGTAAGCTAAAAAAAGAAAACAAAAACAAAAATCAAGCCATCAAAATTGGAAAGAAAGAAGTAAAATTGTCTCTGTTTGCAGATGTCATGATCTTATAGTTAGATAACCTTAATGCTTCCACACACACACACACACAACCAAAAACAACCAGAAACTCTACTAGAATTAATAAACAAATTCAGTGGATTTGCAAGGTACAAAATCAACATACAAAAATCAGTTGTTTCTATACACTAACAACGAACTACCTGAGAAAGAAATTAGGAAAACAATCTCATTTAAAGTAGAATAAAAAAATAATAGGGTATGTAGCAGTAAGTTTAACCAAGGAGGTGAAAGGACTGTACAGTAAAAACTTAAAAAAAAAAATTGATGAAATAAATTGAAGAAGACTCAAATAAATGGAAAGATACTTCATGTTCATGAATTGGAAGAAATGATAGTTTTAACTGTCCAAACTGCATAAAACAATCTATAGATTCAATGAAATCCCTATCAAAATTCCAATGGCATTTTTCACATAAATAGAAAAAAAATCCTAAAATTCATACGGAAACACAAAAGACCCCAAGTAGTCAAAGCAATCTTGAATAAGGAGAACAAAGCTGAAATAATCACATGTTCTGATTTCAAATTATCTTAGGAAGTTACAGCAATCAAAACAAAGTGGTACTGGAATAAAAAGAGACCCCTAGACCAATGGAACTAAATAGAGATCCCAGAAATAGACCACAGCATACATAGTCAACTAACCTTCAACAAGGGCACCAAGAATACACAATGGGGAAAGGATAGTCTCTTCAACAAATGGTTTTGGGAAAGTTGGATATCCACATACAAAAGAAAGAAATTGGACATTTATCTGATACCATACACATACATCAACTCAAAATGGATTAAAGACTTAAGTGGAAGACCTGGAACCATAAAACTTCTGAAAGAAAACATAAGAAAAAACCTCCTTGACATTGGTCTTGGCAATGATTTTTTGGATATGACACCAAAAGCACAGGCAACAAAATAAAAAATAGACAAGTAGGGTGACATCAAGCTAAAAAGCTTCTGCACAACAGAGGAAATCATCAACAAAACGAAAAGACACTCTATGGAGTAGGAGAAAATATTTGCAAACCATATGTTTAATAAAGGGTTAATGTACAAAATATAAAAGAAACTCATACAACTCAATAGCAAAAAACAAACAACCCAATTAAAAATGGACAAAGAACTTAAATAGATATTTCTCAAAAGAAGACATACAAATGGCCAAGAAGTACATCAAAAGGTGCTCAAAATCACTAATCACCAGGGAAATGCAAATCAAAACCACAATGAGTTATCAATATCATCCTGTTTCTGTTAGGATGCTTATTATTAAAAAAACAAATAAACAAAAGATAAAAAGTGTTGGTGAGGGTGTGGAGAGAAGGGAATCCTAGTGCACTGTTGGTAGGGATGTAAATTGGTAGAGCCACGTGGAAAACAGTATAGAGGTTCCTCAAAAGTTTAAAATAGAACTACCATATGATCCAGCAATCCCAATCCTGGGTATTTATCCAAAGCAAATGAAATTAGGTTCTCAAAGGGATATCTGCACCCCCATGGTCATTGCACCATTATACACAATATCCAAGTTATAGGAATAACCTAAACATCCACTGATGAAAGAATGGATAAAGCAAATGTGGTCTATACATACAATGGAATATTACTCAGCGTCTATTTAAAAAGAAGGAATCCTGCCATTTGTGACTATGTGGATGAAGCCGGAGGGCCTTATGCTAAGGGAAATAAGTCAGACACAGACAGACAAATACTGTATAATCTCCCTTACATGTGGAATCTAAAATAGTGAAATTCATAGGAGCAGAGAGTAGGATGTTTGCCATGGGAAGGGGGATGGGGGTTGGTGACAGTCAAGGGGTACAAATTTCCAGTTGTACAAGATAAATAAACTCTGGAATCCACCACACAGCATGACACCTGTAGCTCACAATATTGTTTTGTATATCTAGCATTTGCTAAGAGGGTAGATCTTGTGTCAAGTGTTCTTACCACACAGACAAATAATGATGATAATAATTAATTGATAATAATATTATTAGTTATTATAACATTAGCAGGGGGAGGAAACTTGAAGGTGGTGGAATACCTATGGCCTTGACGTTGGGGATGGTTTCATGGGTGTACACTTATCCCCAAACTCACTGGATTCTATACATTACATATGTACAGCTTTTTACATATCAATCATACCTCAATAAAATAGTTAAAAAAAGAAAATACATTTAAAAAGAGAGACAATTTCAGACTTTGCAGGCCACAGGACTCTGTCACAGACACTCAAGTCTGTCGCAGTAGCACAAAAGCAGCCACAGACAATACGGAAAGAATCAGCACTGTTGCGTTCTAGTCAAACTCTATTTACAAAAACAGAAGGCAGCGGGACTGGCCATGGGCAGTCGTGTGCTGGCCCTGGATACAGTGGAACTCAGCTGTGGAAGCAACTGAACTGCAGTGATGTAATAGGTAGGACGGATGAACATTCGCAATCTAAGTGAAGAAGTTAGATTGCCCACTGCGTGTTATTCTTCAATAAAGTTAAGAGCAACGCAAATCCAACAGTATACCACATATATACATACTTAGCAATACCTTTGAATGCAATAAAATACATGCAGGGGAAAGGAAGTGTAATAGGTAAGAACAAATCCACGTCCATATTAGACCTGTTCCTTTTCCCGTGCTTAGTCATGCTGGCTCTGCACTTTTTGTAAAAGAATGTTGCCTACAGCCTGAGATATACAGGATAGTCTATTCTTAGGGCTCTGACCTTTAAGAGTCCATTCATATAGAGATTAAAAGTTCCAGAACAGAGAGTAACATTTGTCTTGTAGGTTTACAGGAACATCATGGGCTGACCTCCCTGGACGGCTGCAAGAACAAAGGGTCTGACACCAAGAAGTTTGCACCAACCGACCACGCCCCTCCCTCACCTGGCCTTTAAAAGTGCTTTGCTGAAACCTTTTCAGGAGTTTGGGTTTTGGGGGCATGAGCCACTCATCTCCTTGCATGGCCCTGCAATAAACTGTTCTCTACTCCAAACTCCGACGTTTTGATTTGTTTGGCCTCCCTGTGTGTCAGGCACATGAACTTGCATTCAGTAACAGAAGGGAGGGATGAACTCTGGACCCAGGGTGCCTTTCACCTCAGGTGTGTGGAGGTGCCCCCGGGGGGAATTAGAGGGACCATGTTTTCAGATATAGGCTGTGATCAAGGTCCTGGCAGTTACTTGGGGTGGCGGGTCCAGGTACCTCTCCTAGATTATTGAAAAATGATGGATCCTTTTCTTTGCACCTGAGAAGCACTGGAAAGAAAGGGAAGGAAGGAAGGAAGAAGGAAGGAAGGAAGGAAGGAAGGAAGGAAGGAAGGGAGGGAGGGAGGGAGGGAGGGAGGGAGAGAGGGAGGGAAGGAGGGGACAATTCCAAGTAAAATAGGATAATGGGGACCCCTGTCACCCTCAACAGCAGACAGTTGTGGGTGGCTTCCTAGGGCTAGGTTTTTAGCAAACCCTCTGTTTTGGCTTGAATTCCTGTCCAGCCTGGTCTCTCTTACCCAGAGCAGGGACAAAAGATGAGAAGTGCGGAGAGAATCGCAGCCCCGTGGGAGGTGGCCTGGCGGGTGAGGGTGCTGAGCTCAGGGCTCCTAAGGGGCCCCGGGGCCAGGCTGGTGTCCTGCACTCCCCGTAGCAGGAACTCTTGCCCGGCACTGTCTAAGTGGGCTGTGCCACTCAAAGAACCTGTCTTTGATTCATCAGAGAGGGTTTTTATTGGCTAAGTGCTTTTCAAGGGTTTGAAATGCTTTGAGAGTCTTCAAAGGCGATGGGAGGAAAGCTGGTTCACCTTTCTCATTTAACAGCCACCTGGGGCCTTGGTGGCAGGGAGGGTGTCAGCTCACAGGTGGTCCCTGCACATCACTGTCGTCCTGCTTCAGCCTCCTCTTCACCAGAGCTCCGCTCGCCAGCAAGATGCATTCATACAAGTGAATTTCTTGGGCTTATGTGTTGAGTCATAAGAACAGCCATAAATAGTAATGATGTTTTTTCCTTAGATTAGGAAAACACTTTAGATTTTTCAAAACTCCTGCACTAAACATTTTCTTCTTTAATCCTGACAAAATCCAGGAAGGCCAAACCGTGATGTGCTGGAGCTGCTCTCAATGCCTGAGAGCAGACCGTGAAATTTCCAGGAATCCTATGAGCTGATGGTAAAGCACAGCTGTTTTAAGCGTTCAGTTATATTAGTTTACAATTAAAGACTCTATATTAATAACAAAGGTGATAGAATATATAAAGAAGTCCTATAACTCAACAACAAAAAACAACGCAATTCAGAAATGGGCGCTGGACCGGAATAGACATTCCTCCAAAGCGGATGCTCGGATGGCCAATACCCGTGTGAAAAGACATTCAGCATCATTAGCCGTCATGGAAACACAAATCAGTCTCCATGAAGTATCACCCCACACCCGCGAGGACGGTTGTGACAGGAAAAAGGACAATATCAAGTGCTGGCGAGGATGAGGATAAGTTGGAGCGCGTCGCTGGTTGGAATGTAACGTGGAGAAACCACTGTGCAAAACAGTTTAGTGGCTTCTCAAAAAGGTAAACAGTTATCACATGATCCAGCAGGTCCACTCGAGGCATATACTTCAAGGATTAAAAGCAGGGACTCAGATTCTAGTGCCCCCATGTTCATAGCAGCCTATTCACAGCAGCCAGAAGTGGACACAGCCCAGGTGCCCATCCACAGATGGACGGATAACTACATGCGGTCCATCCGTACAAGGGAATATTATCCAGACTTAAAAAGGAAGGAAATTCTGACACCTGCTACAACTTGCACGAACTTTGAGGACATCACTCTCGGTGAAATAAGCCAGACACTAAAGGACAAACAGTGTATGATCCCACTCATATGAGGTCCCTAAATGAGTCAAATCCATAGAGACAGAAGGCAGAAGGGTGGTTGCCAGGGGCTTGGGGAGAGGAATGGGAGGAGTGTTTAATGGGGGCCGAGTTTCAGTTTGGGAAGGTGAGAAATTTCTGGAGATGGATGGTTGTGAATGTACAACCATGTGAATGTACTTAATGCCCCTGAGCTGTACACTTAAACATGACTAACTTTATATTGTATTTCATATTATACATGTGTATGTTACCCTAATGAAAGAAAGTTAAAAGGCAATAATTCAAACTCATCATGTCCTAATTTTTCCAGTACTTTTCACTGTAATCTGTGTTCTTAGATCATTTGCATTGCTCACTCCTCTTGGTCATCTGTGGTATCTGTACTCAACCCTTGTGAAAACAGTTGCCCTCACAAGCCCCACACAGAGAGGCCAGAACTGGTCTCAGGGACCAGACCTGCTCAGAACCCTCCTTACACAAGTAGGATATGCTTTGAAGAACTGTTGGAAAATCAGCAGGGGTCAAACTCAGAGGGGAGGGGCGCGCCTACCGAGATCCCTGCTCTACAGACGCAGCCCCGGGGAGGCCCCCACAGCCCCAGGGGCCCCTCGTGCTGCTTTGGACCCACAAGAGGTTTCGCAGGAAGGTTCCTAAACCCCCCCCCGGGGCTGACCGTGCACAGGGATGACAGGTGTCGTTCCGGGTGGTGAGCCTTTTACCGGAATGTATCCACTTTGGGACTGAACCCTGTGCTGTTGCCCTCATTTGACATTGGTTGACCTCCTCAGGTCATGTTTTCAGAGAATTCATCCTCCTGCAGAGTTTTATACTTTCATTTTAAAGAAATAGATCGCTTCCTAATTGGGAAAGAGTCACATTTATTCTAGAAAAAACTTTAAAATGCAGAATTGTACACAAAATGAACATAAACCAATAGTAATTCAGCAGACCTTCTTAACACCTCGTACATATTCTTTGAGGCTCTTTCTGTGACAATGTACCATTTTTTTCCCCTGAAATCGGGATTATACTTTCTATATTTTTTATGACCAGATTTGATTGAATTTAAATAAATTAATAAATAATAAACAACTTGACTGTTTACAAAATGTGTTAGTCATGGTTCTCCAGAGAGGGGATAGGGGATATGTGTGTGTGTGTATACACCCACATAGGGGATATGTGTGTGCGTATGTGGGGATATGTGTGTGTGTATGGGGATATGTATGTGTGTATGTGTGTCCAGAGATTTACTGTCTGGAATTGGCTCACCTGAATATGGGGCGTGAGAGGTCCAGACAGCAGAGCTGTTGGTGTGTGTTCCAGTCTCAGTGCCAAGGCCGGAGAAGACCTGTGTCCCCCTTTGAAGACAGGCAGAGAGAGAATTCTATCTTACTCAGCTTTGTATTCGATGCGGGCCCTGGATGGATTGGATGGGTCCCCCGCCCTGGGGAGGGTATTTGCATCATGAGTCCAACACTTCAACTACTAACCTCATCGGGAAACACCCAGAATAAAGTTGGACCAGATATCTGGGCATCCCCATGGCCGGTCAAGTTGACACATGAAGTACTATCACACAGATTACATATTTCTTAGGGAGAACACAGAAAAGTGAAAGGAAAAACTAAATGAACTAAAAAATGATTCTGAGGATTATTTGGAAGAATGTATGTGGAAGGAAATGTGGGGGGCAAAACAGTGAGAAATTAGAGGGTCCTGTAGGAAGTTGGGAAGAGAGTCCTTCAGAAGGTACTTAGATACCCCAAACCTTAGAGGTAAAAAATATAAATAGAAACATACACAGAAACCTAAATGTATACTCATGCGGACTCACAGGGGCATTTTATTCCAGGAGAAAAAGGAATTCCATGCACCGTCCTGAAATGAGGGCCAATGATTTCAGTCACTACTTGGAGCTTACACCCATGTAAATTTCATATGGATTCAACATATAAATATGAAAAGCAAATCCACATAATTTCCAGCAATATGTGCAGGTAAAAATTGTCATAATCTTGGGGAGCAGTGGAGAAGACTGTTATAAAAATAAGAAGAAATCAACAGAAAAAGTAAAAGATATAAACATGTAAGAAAGGAGACACATTTGGCCCCAAATGTGCTTTCTCAGTCTCTGTCAGGATGGTCATCTGTCAGTCCTCACCAGATCAGTGTTCTGTTGCATGTATTTTTTTAATATCAAGACATTTTTATTACAAGAGAGCTTTATTTGGCAACGGTGGAATATTCTCAATATGCCAGAGAATTTGATTTTCTGTTATTATATGTGAAATATTCGTATCTGCGTTCAGAAATGAGAGAGCCCCGTTTCTTTATTTTACTGTCCTTTTCTGATTTTGGAATCATGCTTTTCTATGCTTTCTGCCCTAATCTATGCTTTCAAACAAATATACGGAAACAATTCATTGCTTGAAAATTAAACAATATTTTTTTTCTATAACATCCTAACGTTTCTGAGGGAGAAATGTCATGATTTCATCCTTCATTTCCTCCTTATTTGCCTGGCCAGAATATCTGATTTGGGTTATTTTGTATCTATTGGGGTGTGTGTGTGTGTGTGTGTGTGTGTGTGTGTGTGTGTGTGTGTTCAGAGAAAAAGTGGAGGGATGAGATAAACCAAGACAGAGATGGGGTGAACCTGTGAAATCGGTCAGTCCGTGAGAGACCACCATTTCCTTGGGTACTTAGAATTGTCTCATCTTATTTAAAATCTCTGTGTTATTTTTCCTCTCTTAGTCCTTTAGTTTTGCCTTGAATAGACTTGAATTTGCAGGAAATATGTTTAATTTCTTTCTCAAAGACAATTAATTTTTTCTAATGCCCTTAGAAATTGAGTTTTTTTCCATTTTCCAATTTTCTTATGTTGAATATTTAGTTCATTTCTTTTCTTCCTGTCCTTTATGTGAAAAAAAAAGTAATTAACCTCTAGATACAGCTTTGGCCACCTCGGCTATAGTTTGGATATATACCATTCTTTTTTCATTATTTTAAAAATATTATTATTATTATAATGTTTCCTTTATCTCCAATGACTCTAGCCTGTGATTTAAATTTTATTGTATCCCGGTAAATGAATGTTGTTTGTGTAATTTCTGTTTTTATAATTTACTGAAGTTTTCTTGGTGATGTTTTCTTAAACATTTTTTAACACTGAAAAAGAACTGGCACCAATTCATTCTATTATTTGACAAATACTTACCGAGCACCTGCTGTGTGCTTGCGGGAAACTCCTCTCTTTAGGACCTCGAGCTGGTCTATCCATGACGTCACCGCAGTGGTTCTCAACTGGGGCAATTTTGTCCCCAGGGCACATTTGGCAAAGGTGGGGACATTTTTATTGCCATAACAGGGAAGATGCTGCTGGAATCAGTGGATAGAGTCCAGGGGGGCTTCCAAACATCCCTCCAGAGCTGGGCACTCCCTGGCCCCGTCACTGGCTCTGCAGTTGGGAAGCTTCCGCACTAAGACCCGAGTGTCCTTAACATCATTTTCGTTTTCAGTCTATATGATCCAACATCAATTTTTATGATAACAACATGTTAGCATCTTTCCTGACCATTTCCACAAGTGTTTAAAATGGAACTTGAGTTTTTTGGGGTGGGGTGGGGGGTTGGACAATGTGTTGATTGCAGCATAGAAAACTCTCACATAATGTCCTCAATCTGGAGAACTTTTTATTAGCCAGCCTTGGTCATTTTGTTTAATGCAAGATAATACTGACACTTTCACACCTCTCATAAACGTGCAAGTTATAACTGTCCATCTTTTTATTTCTAACCTGTTCATTTTGCCTAATTTTATGTTTTCTAAATAGTGATCCACTTTGAATCTATCTGAACCTGTATTTATCAACTAGGGGTTTTAAAGCACTTCTATTCTGGGCATAGCTGTTGTGTGTCATGTTTCTAATGACATCTGCTCTTATATCTTTGTTTCGTCTGCTCTTTATCTTTGTTTATTAATTTCCTTTTTTTGTTTTCTCTATGTTATACAGAAAAGTGCGCTATTTTCAGCTCCTTTGTCTTGTCTTCCGTGCCCCGACTGCAGGCGCCTGTCCTGGGCTCCTCCTCGGGAAGGACAGTGTCCGCGATCTCCTCCAGCTCCATCTCCTCTCCCCCATTTTCTGTTTTCCCATTTCATTTGTATTTTGTGGCGATGTTCAGAGTTGTCTGCTGCGTGTGTGATTGTGTCTGTTCAGCACCCAGTGTGCTTTCCATTACCTCCAAAATGGCATTATTTCAGCCTGAATCTGCAAAACCTAGGGTCTGCTCTGGGCCAGGCCCTGGGTTATGTGATTTACCTAAATACTGTTACCACCACACCATGAACGTGGTGGCTTTACGATCTTGACTCCCTTAAGGGGAAACTGAGGCAGAGACCGGTTCAGGAGCTGGTAGTGTGGCCAGGGGGTCGGGAATCTGGGTGGTTTGCTTCTTGGAGCCAAACCCCAGCCCCTCCCCACTGTTCTGTGCACTTGGTGCTCTTCACACCCAGGGGAGGGGTATGTGGCTTCAGATCTCAACAGCCTCTCATCTCTCCAGCCAGGAAGCTGGGAGGGGTCCCCAATACTCCCCAAGCTTCTTGCAGCGGAAGATCTGCTCATCTCTTGATCCAAGCCTGGGACTCATTGGCCGTGACTCACTGTGCTGGGGGCAGAGCATCAGACGTGGTGGATCTGTGAGCCTCGTCTCCTGCGTGGAGCCCTGGTCCCCGCACCCACGTGCAAAGTGGAGCCTGGGCTGCAGGAGGAAGCAGCGGGTCCTCCCGGATCCGAGCTCAGCCTCCTGCTCTGGCACTGAATTTAGAGGCAATGAGAATTTATCAGACATTTGCTCTATCACTTAGAAAACAATAGGTTTCTCCATTAGTTATTGTTCTTTGTGCGTGTGGTTCCCCAGGCAAGAATCACGGAAGGAATAGACAAAACGCATGGGATCCAGGCAACTCTTCCACCAAGAATCCCCCAGACCCAGGACCCAGCCCCGCTCCCACGCTCCCCCAGGTTTCCTTCTCAGATGTTTCTTCCAAACCTTCTTTAACGTCAAAGCTGTGTCAGGAGAAAGTGTCCAAGATTCGGAAAAGGGCAAACGCAGGTCCCAGGCATCCTTTCAGTGGGGTTCAGACATTGTCCAGGGAACCGTCGGGAAACAGCAGATTCCACACAGCGGTGCTTCTGCATCCAAGGTCCTTTCACAGCTGCTGCCTCAACACAGGCTCAAGACTTCAGTTCACTTCCTGGAAGCAGAGAATGCTCCGCTGATAAAGTCAAGGAATTAATGATAAAACTCTTAGAAGATTTTTACAGTAGTCTTTTCATTCAACCTTCCTTTAACGCATAGAATGCGCATGTGAAGTCCCAGAATCTAGTACTGCCATGCCCTTGAGTAAAATTTAAAATTAAATAAGACAAATCATCAAATTCTCCCTTTCTTTTTATTTTATGTTGCTTCTACTCATATGTCTCCAATCAATTACTTCGGGGTCGGGAGCGGGGTCGGGGGGGGGGAAACCTTGCAAAATAAAATGCACTGAAGATTTTCTTTTTTCTGGAGGCATTGATCCAAAACCATTAAAATCATTGAGTTCACAATCGTTACCTCCTAATGGTTATTGAGCCTGATTCTGCCCCGGAGCGATTTAAGGAGAAGGGAAATCACTGCTGTCCTCCTTCCGTCTCACTGAATCCCAAGGTCAATGCTAGTTGGCTTCCTTTTGGACAGGAGCCATATCCAAACTGGCCCCGCACTTGGGTTCAGAAAGTGAAGAGGCTAATTAATAGAAATCATTATTAAGCCACACAGTCAACATTTTAGAGCAAAACTCAACTTTCAAATGAAAGATACACCCGTGGATGGATTTAGCAAACATTCATTGAGTTTCTACTATGTGTTTGCTGCTACCATCCAGATAAAAGTGTTCAATATAAACTACCTTTGTCTCCAAAGGGGTTACTACGAATATCCTTAAGAAAAGGAATCAGCAATTCACAAAAGGAGAAAGACAAGTGAAAATAGACACATAAAGTATGTCCATGTCAAAGCCACATGCAAAAGCTACTGGTCTCCTGTGTAAGACCGTCGATGGTTACCAGACACGGTCCCCGAGCTGTGTGTGTGCAAGCCACCCTCCCCGCTCCTCCTGCTGCGCTGGAGTGTGAGCCCGGCAAGCTCACCTGAGCACCTTCGGCGAGGCAGGACCCAGCGCTCACTCAACCATTTATCCTAAGGAAATAATCAGATAAGTGTAAAGAGATGTGTTTACAAGTGTATGTTTTCACAGTGAAAAATTAGGAAACAGTGAAATAGCCAGCAGTAGCGGAGTGGTTACATGAATGATGGTGCTACCACATAATCCAGTCCCACGTGGGTATTATAAACAGTGGCGCAGGGTGGTCCTTGACACCGACATGTGTTTCTGATACAGCCAGTAAAAATGAAAATGATCTAGGAGACTGTGTTCAGAAGGTAATCAATGTTTCATAGGAAACTATCCCTGAGTTGACACACGTGCACATATGCAAACCCAAAGTCTGAGGTTTACAGAGTAAAGAAGTGACCTTCTTGGATCTATTTCAGAGCAGGGAGGCAGGGTTAAGCCAGACAAAGAGGAGGTATGGCTAGTTCCACGGGGGCCAGTGCTGGAGGGTGGGAGAGGGGAGAGAATGAAGGCCCCCAAACCAGTGACCTTGATGCTTCCCCACCACAGGCGATGGAGCAAATCAAAGAAGGAACCCTTCTAAAAACATAAAGTGTGTCATCCTCCGAGCTGCTCAGTTGTCAGCTCTGTCCCAGGAAGCAAAGGGGGGTTAAGCTGTCCCTCCCCCATGGTGCTACATTCAGCACCGCGGGCCCTGTTCCCCTTCCATCCCAGTTCATGCCAATGTAATTAAAATCACTACACATCATTCAAGTTTAGCGGGCAAGAGGCATCAAAATACCCGGAACCAAGTCCACTGCAAAGGGCATCCTCCCCTGGCGTCCCCACCAGGCCCTGGCGAGTCCTCACTGCTTGATTCCTACTCTGAATAAAGACGGTCTCACTGCATACGCTTTTTACCTAGTTATATCTCTTGGAAATTCTCTTATTGGCATTTTTTTTTTTTTTTTTTGCTGCATATATGGTAGGGAAACACAAAAATTTGGGAGAGATGGAATGAAACTTTACTCCTGCAAAGAGGACATTAGCTGAGTTTAATGTCCATTGCAGAGACTTTTCACCCGCTGTGCTGTGTGCAAGAAAAGGAGAGTCTGCCTTCCCGGAGCTCTGCAAGGCATGAGGGAAGAGTGTCATCAGTTCAATTGTTTGTTCTGTCTGAAACAACTAAGTTTTCAACAATTTCAGATACTCCTTCTGTGACCATTTCTGCACTATTCAAACTCACACAACAGGCCAGCTGAGTTCTCTTATTCCAGAGGTAGGGCCATCGGGAACAGACCCTCCCAGGGATGTGCTCTGTGCCCAGGAAGTGCCTGCAGTGGGTCCCTCTCTCCGTGGGCATCTTCACGTTGTGGAAGACAGAGTCCTTTCCAGAACTCGGAGGCACAGCCACCACGGTTAGGTCACACGTCTCAAGTTGACACCTGGGCCTTCCAACAACGTGGGCTGTCTCCACCATGTCATACACCCTGAAACTCTGGCATTAAACCTGGCTGCAGGGAGGCGAACAAATATTATTAGTGATGGTCACATGATCCCCTGAATACAATCAGAACACGGTCTAAAGTCTTTCCAGAAGTTTCTCAAGGCCACTCCCATCTTTCACAGAGCTGTTGTTCACAGGCTCTCAGGGAACTTTCAGTAAATTGTGCAGGTAAATCATCCGATGACGTGGCTTCTACCCACTTTCTTCACAATGTCTTTTCTCAGCTCAGGTGCCGTTTCTCCTCTGGTCCTACTATGTTCGGCCCTTTAGAAAACATCGAAGGTTGATTAATCATTTGTACCTAAGTACGATTTTAGGAAAATGTCTCAGCCCTTTAATTTATTGCTCATTGTTTATTTCAACATAAGAATAACATTGCTCACTCAATTCTGAGAGTCTTAATGTAAAAGGCAATATCTAGATGCAGTTCTGGCTGTGGCGGCAGATGAGAACAATCACTTCAAATGTTCTCGTCGGTTTTAAAATCATGGCCTGATCTCAGAAAAGCTAAATTGTTTTTTAAAACAGTATACACTACTATGTATAAAATAGTAACTGATGAGAACTGACTGTATAGCACAGGGAGCTCTACTCAGTGCTCTGTGGTGACCTAAATGGGAAGGAAATCCAAGGAAGAGTGGATATATGTATACGTATAGCTGATTCACTTTGCTGTGCAGCAGAAAATAACCTGACATCGTAAAGCGACTATACTCTAATAAAAATTAATTAAAAAATAAAAGCAGGGGTTTCCCTGGTGGCGCAGTGGTTGGGAGTCTGCCTGCCAATGCAGGGGACACGGGTTTGTGCCCCGGTCCGGGAAGATCCCACGTGCCGTGGAGCAGCTGGGCCCGTGAGCCACAACTACTGAGTCTGCGCGTCTGAAGCCTGTGCTCCGCAACAAGAGAGGCCGCGACAGTGAGAGGCCTGCGCACCGCGATGAAGAGTGGCCCCCGCTTGCCACAACTAGAGAAAGCCCTCGTGCAGAAACGAAGACCCAACACAGCCAAACATAAATAAATAAATAAACATAAAAAAATAAAAGCAAAAAAACTCACCAGGGTCTCCAATCGAGGATGCCTGGAAACGAGAGGCATTTCCACATACCTCGTAATTCCTATGTGGAGCTCTGGGCCGAACCTGGCAGACGCCACACTTAGCGACCACGCAGACCCTGGGGGTAGATGTTGTTTTCTCTGAGGTGGGCTCAGAAGCCTCGCCCCTCTCCCCTCCTAACATCTGGAACAATATAAAATAAGACAAAGAGAGGGACTGGAATTCCCTTTTGAAACCTCACACAGAGGGACATAAACATTCATCCTTGGAGACGTCCTCACAGGTGTATGGTGGAGATGTTGGGTGATCATCTGACCCAACTTCTAAGCCACAGAGGGACTTATGTCAACATCACTCGTCCAAGGAACACGGCTTTGAGCATCTGATGGCCCTCAGCGCCCTGGACCAGACCCCGAGGAGCCCCGTCCTCACAGCTCGCAGAGTAGGGGCAGCTCTGTGGGAGGACCATCCAGAGATGTGTGCGTGACTCCACCACCCTGCCCTCAATCCGCTTCTTTGTTGAGTACTTCCGGGCTTTCAGTGTTCACTCCTTATGCCAAGTTAGACGACGCTGCCTTGAATCATCTTCCCAAAGAGAAGGTATCTCTTGAAAAGGTCTGGTGCTCGAACCCCAAACTGCACAGGGGCGGCGGAAGGAGACTCACATCCCACAGGGGACAGAGTTGACGAGAGACTCTCCCGGGAGAGGACAACATGCCCAGGGCTTGTTTCTCTGAGGCTCCGAGAAACCCACAGTTTGAGTCAGGTCCGAGTGTTCTGTGTGCTCAGTAAGTGTTCTTCCATAATGAGAAACTCTCCTTCAAAACAGTAGGGAGGGATTCAGCAATCATTCACTGCTCGGTGCAATTCAATGCAGCAGTGAGGAGATGCGTTTCCTCTGGCAGCTCCCGTGCAGAGTAAGCCCCTCGTCTATTCCCCGAAGGCCCCAGGCAGCGTCGCACCAAAGGAGACGCCGAAAGCTCGGCAAATGCTCCTCCTCCGGTGGGGAAGAGTCTCCTCCAGACCGAACAGCTCGGGGGTTGTGCAGGGGTGCCGCCTGACCCATTTGTCCACGCCTGGGGCTCTCACAGACCTGCCCCATCGGGGTCCACAGCCCTTGCTTATAGGGACTGAGGCTTGTGGCCTAGAAATGCTTCATCGAGTGAACAAAGTCATCCTGGTGAGCTACAGTGGGAGGCATTTCCAGCTGGAGGAGATCTGAGCCCTGTGCCTCCTCACTGCAGACTTAAACCCCCAGGCCAGGCTCTCCTGCCAACAGGATGGGGAGGCCGGGCTGGTCCCGGCAGTGAGACAGGTTCAGTTGGCTGTGGACAGGAATGGATATCTCAGGGAAGGAACTCCTGAGTTAGGGAGTGAAGGTCACTGTTGATTGCTCCAGCTTTCCCATGACCCTCACACACCAGCGCGGAGCTGGACGGCAGGTCTGGAAGGGTCAGCCTCTTCTCTTTGACTGAATTTGCAACTGACCAGAAGATGGAAAAGGAATTTGCTGGCTGTAGATCAAATTATCGTCACTTCTACAGTAAAGTTGACTTTCGGAGAATGTGCTTCGGGAACACAGCCCCTTAGTCCATCTGTAAATCGGCTCCCTGCCTCCTGCCCAGACCAAGACCTTGGGGCGCATGGCAGACCTGAGTGGGTGGCTCCCACCCCCAAACTTGCTCTTTCTCGAGGAGCAAAGCCAAGCCCGAGCCACTGGGCACAGAGGTGGAGACAGAGCAGACGGGCTGGACTACATGAGCCCAGGGCTTCATTCCAATCAGCCGGGTCAGCCGTGCCCCCAGGGGGACCAAGGGGAGGGTCAAGGACAAGAGGGCAGAGCCAGGGTCTCTCTCCATGGAGATGAGGCATCAGAGGTGAGAAGGGTCCCCCACCCCAAATCTAGGTCACCGCCAAACCTCCAGACACCTGGTGGTTAGCCTGAAACAGGCAAGATGTGACAGGCATGTGGTGGCCAGCAGATGTCTAGACTCGGAGAGGAGCCCACGGTGTCTGGATTCTCCTTCCTTGGCTGTTATGTGAGACCCCGAGAGAGCGTTCAGACAACCAGCCCTGGCCGTGCCCTGCCCCCAGTGGGAAGGTCCCACAGCAGGTAGCGATGGAGGACCATTCCCCCTTACTTATGATGTGTGGCCCAGGTCCCCACCCACAGAAAAGGGCCACAGCTGTGGAGTCGAGGAAGCTGGCAGGCATGGGTCTTAAGCGGCGTCTCTCTTATTTACAGGTTGCGTGATTGAAACTTCAAAAAGGGCTTCTGAGCAGTCTAGAGAAATGTCCGCTCTGTGCATTAAAGGCTGTTAAGTGCCAGCTGAGACTGTTTGGAATCAGAGGACATAACCAGTCACAGGCCCAAGGCAGCTGGGGTAGAGTAGGAATACAGGAGGGTGCAGGAACCGCTGGATCCAGGCACTGGCCGCCCTGCCCTTCCTCCTGCTCCATCCCTCCTTCATTCCTCGACCAGTGTCCGTCTGTCTCACAACAGGGTGCAACTGACAGTTCCCAGGTTTACACCTTCAGTGTCAGCTGCTGGAGCAGTAATGCTCATCCCAAGCCCAAAACCGCCTTGAAAGAAGCTCCTGGTCCAGGGTTGAGTCAGACGCTCACTCGGGGCAAGTGATAGTCAGGGCAGCATTCTGGAGTGGGGGGCCCAGCCTGGCCCCCAGAGTAGGTTCCAGGAGCACACCGCCCCCAGCGAGTCCCCGGATGCCGCCCTTGGGGCCTTCACTCTGAGCCCAGCGTGGTTCCAACAGGCTGCACCTTCGTCCCCCTCCGCCTTTCAGACACTTCCTAAAAGGAGGAGGACCTGAATAACGAGAAGAAGGAGGGTCCTTTCCTTGGCCGCTTCTCAATCCCTGTCTCCCATTCCTCCTCTGATACCTGCCCATCCCTCACGTCAGTGAGGAGAAGGCAGTGAGAAGAGGGGTGAGGAAGGCCATCGGTTTTTAAAAACAACTTGAAGGGTCATAAAAGAAAAGGGTCCTAGAGTCATTTGTCTTGGAGACGGCCTCACACACTAGTGAGCGCGTCCCATGGGGTCACCTCCTCAGCACCAGGGGCGGGCGGCATTGGGGACCCTGAGGTCCTGGCTGGGCACGTAGAGTAGATTGAGCTCCACTCCGCGTCTGTGGTGTACGGATGGGAAGGCGGGAATCACCCAGTGTCACACCCACAATGGCTGATATTCTATCCAGATCTGTAGCTGAAGCTGCATCAAGAGAGGGGCAGGGGAAGGGAGGGAGACGGTCCACAGACACACTTAGCGTCTGATACAAAATGAACAAGCCTGGCCCTCTTTCTGAGCAGAGCTCAGCTAATGGAGTAACTCCCTCTTCCTACCTTTGCTTAAGGAGAGGTTCAATTTACATGTTGTTGCCCTGATTGATGACGCCTTGTCATCCATGAAATCCAATCAACAAAAATCTGGTTGCTGGACCATGTGCATATGTTCTGTCTCTCAGCCGGGAGAGCTCACGCTGGTAGCAGCCCCAAGCACCAATGCCCTGCGCTCAGGTGATGAGACCGAAAGGGGGGTACCATCCCTGGTCCTGGGGTGGGGGGTCCCGGAGATGGGCCCCACGGGCTAAGGGGTCCAGGTTAAGCAGAACTCAAGGCAGCCCCATGTTCAGACACTTCTGTCTGAAGAGCTGCAGCGTCCGTCGGAAGGTGTGCAGTGCCCTGCCCTGTGACCACACAGCATCCTTGTAACACAAGCTTCCAGAAAAGAGGACGGGAGCTTCTGCTCGCCAACCTGTCCTGAGTGCCCAAGGGGTGAGGTTGAACATGATGGTTCTTAATGGACACTTACTAAAGGGAGGAGGGACTTAATAAAGAGAAGAGGGAGGTTTCTTTCCTTGGCCACCTCTCAACCCCTGTCTCTCGTTCCTCCTCTGATACCCGCCCACCCCTCGCCTCAGTCCTTTAACCTTCTCCAAATCCATCATAATTTCCCCAGGGAGTCCCCCAAGCTTTCTCGTAATATTCCTTAATTTTGTCTTACTTTGTAGTTGGTTCAGCTCTTGCATGGGAGCAGTGGGGATTATTTATTGGGTCTCCATGGGACCTCTACAAGCAGATCTTGTGAAATGGGAAGGAGATTGTGAGAGCTGATGTTTTGTACAGTTTGTATTGTTTTAGAGGAAGTTAAAGATACTCAGTAAATGTATACTGTGTTAGTTTTAGTATAGATATTACCCAATTTACATATAACTGTTTAAAGAATAGAAACGATACATTGTATCTAAACCAATAAAAAGATCAAATCCATCAAATGAAAGGGAAGAAGAAAGTGATGAGTGAGAAGGTAGTTAATGCAAAACCCTCAGCCAGGTGATCTAACTGAATAAGTTACTGTGTCACTGATGAAAACACATGCAAGTAAATACACGTACTAGAGAAAATCTCCCTCGAGAGATGGACAGATAGATAGATGGGAAGATAGATAGATAGATGGTAGATAGATAGTTGATAGATGATAGCTAGCTAACTAGATGATTGATAGCTAGAAAGATAGATAGAATGACTGATAGATAGATAGATAGATGATAGCTAGCTAGCTAGATGATAGATAGATATATAGATGGAGAGATAGATAGGTGATAGATAGATGATAGACAAATAGGTAGATGATAGATAAATAGATAGATGATAGATTATTGATAGATGATAGATGATAGATAGATAAATAGATAAATGATAGATTGTTGATAGATAGATAGATGTAGATACAAAACAAGTGCTGTTGACAAGAGATGTATCAAAAAGAGCATGACTTAGAAAGACGGAAGGCAAGATATAGAAAGTACCAAAGACCAACAAAAACAAGGCTGGCATAGCCAATTATATCAGACGGATACACATTAACCAAAACACATTACAGAGAGTGAAAAAGGTCACTACATCATAAGAAAAGGAATTATTCTTCAAATCTCGAGGAGAAATGGACAAATACATGATCACAGTGAGAAACTTCACACAACTCTCAGTAGCAGAGATGCTGCAGAAACCAGAAATTAGTAGGGGAGGCTTTTGACAACATAATTAGTAAGCTTGATATAATAACTATCTAGAAATTGCACACCTAAAACGTCAAGAATACATTAGTGTTCATGGGACATTAGATAAATTTCAACAATTACTAACGAGTCAATATTTACAGAATACTTTCTCCAAACATCGCACATCAAAATTAGACATAATTGAAAAAGAGTCCCATAAACATGGAACTATAAAAACCTATTTCTAGAGGAATTTTAAATAGGAATAACAACATAAATGCTCTACATCCAGACTGTGGTGTGCAGACAAAGCAGTGAGCTTTCTGCAAGGGGTCAGATGGGACCTATTCCCGACATTCTGGTCTGGTCTCTGCTCTTGTGGACAGAAGGCAGCGTGGACCACACCTGAGTGGACAGGTGTGTCTGTGTACCAGTGAAACCTGGTCTGCAAAAGCAGGTGTGGGCTGGGGTTGTTCCAGGGGCTGTAGTTCGCAGAAAGCCTTCATTTAGAGGAAAAACCTTTTATATATATTATATTATATTATATTACATATATATTATATTATATATGTTATTTATATATAAATATAAAGTAAAAAAATAAAAAATAGGGATTTACTAAAACATTTGAGAATAACAAAATAAACCCAGAGAAACTAAAACAAAAAATAAACAATTACGTGCTTAAACTAATGAAACGGGAAACAAAGAAACAGAGAGGGTCAAGAATACCAAAAGCAACTTTATCTAGACAACAGAATAGATGCTGCTCTAGCGAGATTGATGAGAGGAGGGAGCGGGTGACAAACAAACATTCCCTAAAAGGGAAAATAAGTCCAGCCACGCAAATAAAACAGAGTTTTAAAAATAAGATAATACTATGAAAAACTTTAACTCAATAATTTAAAAACCTAATCCGAGTGGATAATTTAAAATACAGCGTACCAAAACCATTTCAAACAGATATTAAGTACGTAGATTTATCATCATTAAACAGATGTAAAATATGATTTAAAATTAACTGGCATTTCTGCCTCCCAACCCCCCCCCCAAAAAAAACAAAAACCTTCTCGTTTCCTCTCAAGAATCAGAATATTCCCACTTTACATCAAATTTTCAAGAAATTAGAAAAAAAGAAATATTATCAACTCTTTTTATGAGGCTACTCTATCCTTGATATCAAAATTAGATGTCATTTTAATATGGGGAAAAAAAGTTTATTTATGAACGTAAATTCAAAATTCATTAATAAGATATAAACAAACCAAACGTAGGGATGTATAAAAGTACTATGGTATTCAAGAAAGCTTAACACCAGGAATGCAGAGATTGTTTAATATTAGAAAATCTTTATATACACCTCCCGTTTTAATAATAACAAAATGAACATTTATATGGCATTTCCCCTGGGCTTGGCCTGGGTTGTGTGCTTAACATCTGTAATCTTTCAGTGCCCCCGGCCACTGCACCGCTTCTTCTTTAAGGGATGAAATGTGTAGTCACGTGATCACCCCCGTCCATGCAGGAAAGTATTGGAATAAATTTATCCTTCTGTCATGATAACAGGAAAGGAAAGGGGACTCTTGGTCAGCTCACTTTGGAAGAGACTTCCTTTACCTCCCAGTGGGTGAATATTCAATTTCAGGTGAAGTGTTAGAAATATATTTTTAAATTAAGTACAAATAAAGGATATCAACAAAAGCCAAATTTGGCCTAAATGGTACTAGAAATACTAGCCGGCACAATAAGACAAGTGGAATAAACCACCTGTAGAAGGCTTAGAAAATCATTGAAGGCATCCTAGTTATCTGCTTAGACGGTCCAGAAACATCTATGGAAAAATGATCAAAACTAACGTAGCATGTTGACTCATTTATTAATGTCTTTTGCTGAGTCCTTCCACTAGGATGTGAGCACCATGAATCTATTCCTATTTTGTTCACAGACGCCTCTCCAGCACTTTTAACAGTGCCTGACAAGTGGCAGTACTCAGTGAGTATTTGCTGAATAAATAATGAGCAAATTCTCAAGCATGCAAGATATAGATTAATAGACAGAAATCAATGATGTCTCTATAAACAAGCCAAAAGATAGAACGTATAACTTTAAAAATATATCATTTATCACAAGAAGAAAATCTTGTGACAGAGAGATTTATACCCCAAAAAAGAGCATAGAAGTTTGTGAAAACTGTTAGAAAATAAAGTGAAATAAATAGTCCATGGATTGGATGAATCCACACCAAAAACACTGCATTTCTTCCCAGAATGAATCTATAAGTACACCAAAACGATAGCAAACATTCAAGTAGGGGTTTTCATGGATTTGGGAAAGCAGATGCTAAATGTAATTTGGAAAAGTGAGGGCAAAGAGTGCACGAGAAGGGGTTGAAAGTGCACAGCAGCCAGTAGGGTTGTTCTAGGCTTCTTCTGATCGATGAGTGGTGGGAGATAGACCGGGGGCAGAAATGGGGCCCCATTGCAGGGGAGGGAGCTGGTACTCAGGGCTCGGCGATGGGAATGGACAGGTTAGCAACTGTCGGCTGTTCTGAGAAACGTGGTTTTCCCTTTGAGTGTGTGGTATGAGCATGTGCAGTAGGTGATTTGTGCCTGTGAGTGTGTAAAGGATACAGTGAACATGAGGCTGGCTCAGGTGCAACACAGAGAACAGTGTTACCATATTTGTTTCAATCTTCTTAAGGACACAGTACACAGATACAAAATTCAGGTAGATTAAAGATCTAAATGGGCAAAGAGTCATAATTATAACTTTAGAAAAAAAACTAGGAGACTGTTTTTATGATGATGGAATAGGGAGGGGTTTCTTCGACAAGGCACAGTAAGCGTCAACCACAAAGGAAATATTTGATGAATTTGATTATATTTACAACTCCTGCAGGGCAAAAGATACCATGAATGGGGTGAAAATACAAACTCCTGGCTGGGAGAAAATATCTGCAAAGCCTAAAATCAAAAAGAGACTAGAATATGAACATAGAAAGGAATTCCTAAAAATTAGTAAGAAAAAGACTAACCATTCAATGAAAATGGGCAAAATGTATGAACAGGCAATTCGCAGAGAGAGAATCAAGAATAGCCAATCAACGTTTACCAAGAGATGCCACGTGCAGTAATAATTGGTTGACCACTAACTAAACAGCCACGGCGCCCTGGGTCACAGGAGCCACAGAAAAACTCTTGGAAGGTAACCGGATATGGGAGGTACGCAAAGGGATTATTCATCATGAAGAAAGGGGAAACAATCCAACATCCCTCACTGGGAAACAGAAAAATGAATCGGGGTATTCAGGCGATAGATAATGAACAGAACTTAAATGAACATGCAGGATATATGTGTATTCACACGGAGAACATGCAACACGGTAATATGGCATGATGACAACGAAAGAAAAGAAGTAGCAGAGGGTTAAATAGGATAACAGGCAGCTTATGTAAATCTTTAAATGCAAACATAGCTGTAGACATTTCTAGACACTTACACACGATGTAAAGCACATGGAAAAATGTGGGGAATGAGAGAACCCCCCTCACAGCCACCGTCACTCCAGAAAAGAGAGGGGGACACGGGGTGGGGGGGTTAGCTGAAGCTGGAATATTATAGCTTGAAGGCAAATGTGCAAAATATTAGCACGGGCTCATTCTCGATGTGGACACGCAGACGCTGTTAAATTGTTTTCTGAATTTTCCTGTACACTTTAAATATCAAATTAAAAGAATATTTTTAAGGCTTAGTCTTTAATAAGGTGTATACACACTGACCCAGCCACTCTGTGTCTCATTCCCCACCCTCGGGGCTCACAGGCACGTTCATTCTCTGCTCAGTGTCACCCCCATGCCTCCACAGCCTGGAAACTGACCAGGGTTGACACCAGCTCTGCTCCCCCGAGCGGGGCCTGTGTTTATGACAAGCGCAAGAAAGGACCTACGACACCCTCAGGCCAGGGATGGAGTCCAGCCACATCGCAAAACTGCTGGAGCACAGGAAGAGAAATAGAAGAGAAGATAACAACTAAATACAAGTCCTTGTGGGTGTTTAAAATACAGGGCACCACCTTCTTTGACACTCCTCCCCTCGAAGCAGGGGCCTGGCACTCCGTGGAAGCCAGAGACCGGACGCAGCTTGTCAGAGCCTGTGTGGCCCTGACTCAGCCTGCGTGGCCCCTGAGATCCGATCCAGCCAACAGCTGCTCTGGGCTTCCACCCAGCAGACACGGGGATGAACTGCCTCAGTGAAAAGTGAAGCCTTACAAATTGTGGAAGAAATCAGAGACTGTATTCATGACCTAAGAACATGGGAAGTTTTCCTATAGACAATCTGAGAAATAAAAAGGGATAAAAATGACCACCTTATAAATAAAACCCCTGCACCGCACAACATACTAGTGAAAATACAGGCCACAGATGGAGAGATGTTTGCAACACATACAATAAACAATAAAATTTATTCAAAACATGCAGAGGACACCTATAAATTATTAAGCAAACGCCAGCTGTCTCACAGATACCTGAGCGAAGGATAAGGGTAGATCCTTACAAAAAAGGGAACTTGAAGATCTAGCACAGAAAGCATTCTTTGTTAATCAAGGAACTTAAAACTATAAAGATACACCTTATTATAGCCTGGGATTAGCGGAAGGCACATTTCCGGTGCCGAGACCTGGCTGAGATGGGGAAACAGGGGGCCCCCAGGCAGAGGCGGCCATAAAAGCGAGCGTCCCAAAAAGATGTGCACAGCATTTCCACACGTGGATGGAGTAACAGGCCAGAGGCTGCTCCTGCAGAATCGTAATTGTCGTAAAGCAAACAGACCAGTCTGAATGTGGTTTATTCCTCAAACAGAAAGCGAGACAGAAGTTAAAATGAATGAACTGTGAATATGTATATAACAATTGGGATAAATCTCAAATGCATATTGAATTTTTTTAAAAAATAAAAAGCAAAGTGTACAATGAAATGTACAAAGCGAAACCACTTATCTGGTTTGTAAAACACGAAAAACATGACTCCACCCGGCTTAGGGACACGAGAATATATATTAAAATTTGACACAGGGAATTGGGGAGATGAGGTCACATGCTTACTTTGGGATAAGCTTGGTCCCTGGGGGTCTCCCAGCTCCTGCCTCCAGAGGCAGTCAGGGATTTGGGGCAGGGATTCCACCACATGGTAAGGTTTTATTTCTTAGGAAAATATTTAAAGCAAATATTTCAAAAATGACTAAATCTGAGTGATAGGAAATGGCAGTTTGGTATATTATTGACTTTTCTCTAGGTTTGAAATATTTCATTTTTTAAAAGGTCAAGTGAGATAGTGTTTATATACTAAATAAAGACTTCCTGGCTCCTCTGTCAGCAAAGAGAAGGGTCCTCACCCCCGCCCAGCGCAGCTGGGGTAACGAGGCTGCTGTCCAACCTGAGGCCAGATCTGGACTCGTCCCCCCCAACCCCAAGTCCACGCTTTGTCTCATGTGTGTGTGGTGTGAACATGTGTGTGTGAGCGTGTGTGTGTATGGTGTGAACATGTGTGTGTGAGCGTGTGTGTGTGTGTGTGTTCGCTGTGATGGTTAATTTTATGTGTCAACCTGACGGGGCCATGAGGTGCCCGGATATCTGGTTACACGTTATTTCTGGGTATGTCTGTGAGGACGTCCTGGGTAAGAGTAGCATTTGGTGGACCGAGTACAGCAGAGGTCCTGCCCGATTTCAGGGCCTTCGTCCAATCCTGGGAGGTCAGCACAGGACACTCTCTGCCTGGTGCTGAGCTGGGACAGAGGTCCTCAGACTGGAGCTTACATCTTCAGCCCTTGGGTCTCAGGCCTTTGGTCCCGGAGGAGAACTCACACTGCGGGTTCCCCTGGGTCTCAGGCCTCTGGTCTTAGACTCAGCACGTGGGTGGTCCTGGGGGTCCTGCTGGCAGACGGCCGATCGTGGGAATTCCCAGCCCCTTAATCGTGTAAGCCGGCTCCTTGTAACTGTCCCCTATCTATCTGTCTATCTATCTATCTATCTGTCTATCTATCTATCTATCTATCAGTCTATCTATCTATCTGTCTATCATACGTATTTATATATCTGTATACTTGTATCTTATTGGTTCTGTGTCTCTGGAGAACCCTGGCTGACACATGTGAACCTGTGTTCCGTGTGTGTATGCGTATGTGCACATGCTTGCTCCCTGTGTGTGTGCAGGTGTGCACACGTGGGCAGGACCCCCGCACTCGCTCCCTATAGCCAAGAGCTTTTCCCAGCTGTGCTCACGATTCACCCCCTGGCTTCCTCGGGTCCTTCCCTGGACGCCCTGGTCTGGCGGGTCTCTCGCCGCTGGAGTTAAAATCCTGCCCGATCTGAGCATTGACACTTGGGTCAGGTGCCCATGGTCCCCAGAAAGGCCAGAGGCCTTATCCCCAGAACCACAGCCCCTGGGCAAAGAGATGGGCTCTGAGTGCAGGAAGCCAGGTGGCAGCCTGGACCCAGGAGTCCTCGGGGCCGGGGGTGACTGGCTGGGGAGGGTCAGCGCCTCAGGCCCAGGGAGGCCACACTGTCCCCATGGCCGAGTGTGGCCACCTGAAGAGCTGCCAGGTCTCCAGTGGCCCCAAGGTCACAGCCAGGAGGGAGTGGGGAATCCGCGGGTGCTGAGAACTTTCTGGAGGACACACAGCCTCAGGGAGCCCACGCCTAAAATGCAGCAACCAGCAGAGGTCACCGAGAGGGAGGGCCTGTCCTTCCCAGAGGGGCGGGCGCAGACAGGAGGCGACAGTTCATCCCTCCTTCACTCTGTCCCCCAAGCGTCAGGGGGCTCAGGCGGGGGGGCTTGGCTTTCCAAGTGGCAGGGCTCCTGGAGGCCTGGCAGGGGACACCGCCCTCCCTGGACGTCCAGCGGAGGACTGGGGACCGGCAGTGGGTGGGAAAGCAGCTCAGCCCCGTGTGTCCCCTCAGGTCAAATCGGACGTTAGTTCACAGGAGTCTGAGAGAGACGGGGGACATCCAGACAGAAGAGAGAGAGAGGAGCTCAGAAACTACATCAGGTTTAAATTCGTCCCGAGCCAGACGCAGACCGACTTGCTGGGATGGAGGACTTTACCCTCACCGTAGGATCCACGGCCTCAAAACGACAGCAAACCCGGCCGCCGTCACGTCACCGTCCGCTGGGGCTTCTTCACGGACTGCCATCCCCTCAGCGGTGCTGGCTCTGTGCACTGGTTCACAGTTCCTGCTGAACCCTAAGGGTCTCGGGCCGCTCACCCCGTGTTCCCCCTGCACCTTTGCCAGGCGCATAAGGCAGATGCCTGAGCCCAGTAAACCCGCAAATGGGCAGTGGGTGGAGGGCTTGTAGGACCTGCAGCCTGGGACACGCTGGGACCCACAGAGGAAAGACCAGACCCGTTTGGAAGGGGACTCGGGCAGGCCCCTTGGCCCCTCCTCCAGCCCTTGCCTTCCTGGGCCCTTTTCCTGCACACGCGGAGGTCAGGGTGGACCCCGAGTCTGGGCAGAGCCCTGGAATCTGGGATGACATCACCCGGGGAGGCAGGAGACGGGCCTGGGCCACTCGGCCATTGTGAGGGTGACAGTCCCACCACCCCGTCCCTCCCAGGCTGTCCTGTTCCTGCCCACCGGCCCTCGGGGAGCCTTGATGGTGAGCAGCACCGCCCAGGTGTGCAGGCAGGGTGCGTGGGCCATGGCAGCCGCCCTACCTGCCTTAGCAGCGGGCTGCCATGGCCTACCCATCCGGAAGGCACAGGGGCATCGGTTTGAAGAGCCATGAAGGTAAGTCGTGGGGTATCAGGGAGGGAAGCAAAGGGTGCCCCAGAGTCGAGGGGTCCTGGCTGTCCTCTGGGGATTCTGGGGGGGTGGGTGCTGGAAGACATGAAGACTGTTCCCCAGGGAGAGGGAAGGAGAGCAGTGGCCTTTCCTAGTCTGTCTCTATTTGTTCCCCAAATCCTAAAGTCTTGTTGCACGTGTGCACATGTGAGTGTTCGCCTGTTGTCTGTGTGCGTGTGCGTGTGTGATTCGGAGCGTCCTCTGTCTCTCCATCTCTCTCCGAGCGGGTCTCTCTCCCCACCCTTCGGGTGGTCACACAGGCGTCTGCAGAGTCCAACCCAGTCCTGGTATTTTTCTCATCTTACCCATCGTCCCCGCCCGATGACTGTTCTTTCCTTCTCAGCTCTCCTTTGCTCCAGGACCTCTTGCCAGGGCATTCCTCTCCTCCATCCCTGCCCCCCCACCAGACTCACTGTTTACGTCATTCCCATTCAAGTTGCAGAATCAGGAGGTGCGTTTGCTCCTTAAAAGCATCTTCGGTGACGTGGGCTTTGCCCCCCACCCCCTGCCAGGTCCTCGAGACCCCCTCCCCACCGTCTCAGAGGAGGCAGCTCCACAGTGAGGGGGATTTAGCCACGTTCCACGAGCAAATATTTCCTGCTTTTCAGCAGACAGAAGACTCTGTAGATAATATTCTTCTTAAATATTCAGTAATTATGTATTCAGTTGCTACCAACCGTAGAGAAAAATATGCATATTAAAGCATCCATAATTACATAATAAGCACTTACCGTCAATTGCATTTTGCTACCATGTATTATCTGTCCCCTTTATCATAAAAAAAATTTCAAAAACCATTACCATAAATGCTAAAATAAATCAAGCGGGCAGCAGCAGGTTAATGTGAAATGAGGGGTTTGTTTGTGCACTTGGGGAGGTGCCAACTCAAGTATCACAGGTCCGGTCCGGGGCTCCACAGTGAACAGTGACGCAGTAGGCGGGAGGGCCCAGGGCTGGAGCCATGTAGGAAGGCCAGCGGCAGAGGACGCAGGAGGATGTCTCTGGAATAACCCGCTTGGGCTTGAATCCACCAAAGTGTTGACTCATCTGGGAAAGATCTGTGGCCCCCTGAGTTGCAAGGTCTTCATGGGGAGGACAGGAGTATCTCCCTCACAGAGGTTGTTGTGAACACAGCACGTCCACCTAATATTCATGGTCTTCTTTTTACACATTTTGCTCCAAACACACAAGCAAAATAAAGAAAAGGAGTGAAAAGCCCCATTTCTCTCATGGCTGGGGGCCACAGGACCCGATCCTGGCCGGGGGGGATGGAGTCGGGTCTCTGAATGCTCAGAGAGGATCTTGCAGTGGAAGTCGACTGGTCAGCTCTCCCTTGGGTCCTGTCCTTTCTGCACCTGGAAGGAGGATGCAATGCCAGAGGTGCAGCTGCCATTTTGTGTGCAAGAGACATCCCAGGAACAGCTGAGCAGACACAAGTCTGCATCCCGATGGTGTGTTGCAGATGCCACACATTCTGGACTGTTTCTTGCATGACCCTCTTGGTATCTGAGAAGAACAAAGCCCTTACTTTGTGTGAACTGCTCTTGGGAGAGTCCTCCTACCTGCAGATTAATAGAAATCAACAAGCGTTCAGTACAGAAACTGGTGTAATTTCAAGGTAGAAACATTAAAGTCTTAGATGTCACCGGTCCTTATCGTCCTGAGCCTCTGACTCATTCCTGGGGGCAGGCTTATAAGGAGAGAAGCAAGGATGCAGGTGTGTCCCGCTGAAGGCTGGGGGGCCCACCAGCTCCCAGGACTGTACACAGAAAGCCAGTGTCCACCACTGGCCCCAGAACTGTTTTCCCAAAGCTCAGCGCAGAGCCTGCTCCCTTCCCACCCTACCAGACCCCCCCAGGGAGCCCAGCGACTGAGGGGCGATGTGTGAGGACGGGCTGTGGCCCCCGGCCCTTGTGAGTCTCCAGGTCTCGCAGGTGGGCTGCACGGCGGCTGCTCAGAGGGGCGGCCCTTTGGCCTCCTAGCAGGTGTCCTCTCCTGAGCATCCTGTTTCTTTCTTGGGGTTCTGCCCCAGGGGGCATCAGCCCGTCCGTCCTCAGGGCAGCAGAGCCAGGCCGGGGGTGCTAGCAGCTCCCACTGGCCCGTCCTTTAGCCCAGCAAGCTCTGCGATGCTGTCCTTCTCCATGTCTGCATAGCATCAGAAAGATGGAGCTTCCCTAATCTGGCGTGATCCCGGGCGGGAGCCTGTCAGGGCAGATGCTGGACGGCCCCCACCTCCCCTTGTCCCTTCACCACCCCCCCAAGTCCTCGAGAGCCACAGACCTCGCAGTTGCCCGCTGGGCTTCTCTGCCCACTCCCGGCTCTGCCCAGATGCCCAAGATCTTCACTCTCACTTTGTTCAGGCTCCAGTCAGATGCTTTCTCATGGGGGCCCAGGGCACCCTCCTCCCTAACATGCTTTACTTCTTTCATCACTGCCCCCGCCCCGACTGCGGTTTATCGGCCTCATTTGCTCGGGACCTCTGTCCTGCACCAGGACGGGACCTCCTGAGACAGGGATTTCGTCTGCCCCGAACTTGGAACTTGGAAGGGTGCTTGGTGCTTAGTTGTTCCTCCAGAAGGTTTGTAGAATAATGGAGGGATGACAAACAAATGAGTGAATGGGTGAAAAGCACCTTTTCCAGCTTGCGGCTCTAAACTCCACTGTGCTCGGCAGGCCCCTTGCTCCTAGCCCTTATGGGTCCACAGGTTCCCTGTGAGTGTCTCAGACTTTGTAGAACCCCCATTCCCATATCTCGAGTGTCCCCGGCCGGTCCCCAGAAGCCCTGGAGCTGCTGGCATCAGTGCCCGTCTTGCTGCTGCCCCTCAGCCCCAGCTGAAGCTCCAAAGCCCTGACATCCGACAGCGGCCAGCATCTGGCCAGGGTCCTTGTTGAGCAAACGGCTGAGTCAATGATAAATGAATGACAAATATTAAAATTAAATTTCAAATTGCTTAACATCCAAGGAGAGAATAGAATTGATTTTTTTTTTTAAAGAAAAGAATCCAGGGGCTTCCCTGGTGGCGCAGTGGTTGAGAGTCTGCCTGCCAATGCAGGGGACACGGGTTCGAGCCCTGGTCTGGGAGGATCCCACATGCTGCGGAGCGACTGGGCCCGTGAGCCACAGCTGCTGAGCCTGAGCGTCTGGAGCCTGTGCTCCGCAACAAGAGAGGCCGCGGTAGTGGGAGGCCCGCTCACCGCGACGAGGAGTGGTCCCCGCTCGCCGCAACTGGAGAAAGCCCTCACACAGAAACGAAGACCCAACACAGCCAAAAATAAAAATAATAAATAAATAATAAATTAAAAATTAAAAAAAAAAAAAAAAAAAAAAAGAAAAGAAAAGAATCCAACAGCCAAGCTCTGCACGTGAGAGCCAAAGCCAGGACCAGCAAAATAACAAACAAACAAACAAATCTGTCTGCGAGCCGGAGGCTGGGATGAGGCTGCCTCCTGCTAATCGGCCTCCTCGCGCCTGCCAAGAGCCTCCGGCTGCAGCGACGGGCCAAGCCTGTGCCCGCCCGGGTCCCAGAGAGCAAGTGCTGGAAGCCGTTTCCCTCCACAGAGCAAACGTGGCTCGTGTCAGCCTGGCTGTGCCAGAGTCAGAGCAAAGGCAGCTTCCGGCTACCGACTGCCGCCTCTTTCCGTGCGAGACGCAGCTCCCGGAATGCAGCGTCTTCTGCAAGAAGAGGGTCCGATGGCCATGCTCTGGGCTGGCTGTGCCAGCCAAGTAAACAGCGGTGACACTGATGGTCCAGGTGGGCCTTGGAGAGAAACCCTAGATGCCCGTGCTGCTCTCTGCCCTCAAACGCCAGGGCCGCCATCTCTGGCCTGCAGCCCCCTTTAAAGAAGATACCTTCTGTGTGTGTGTGCACGGGCACTACAGAAAAAGGCATCTTCCTGGAATTCAGATCCAGAAGCTCTCCCAGGCTCAGCTGCCCTTCCGTCCGGTCTGGAGAGTGGACAGCGGGTGAGGTGAGAGGGCGGGGGCCTCGGTGAAGACGGCTATCACGGAAGAGCAGGGTGAAGAAAGGTGGGACTCTTGGGGGTTGTGATAAAGAACCCCAGATTGTACCAAAGCCCGGAGAGCAGTCTGGGCCCCGCCCTGGTCCCGACCCACACAGGCAGAGGCCAGCATCCCAGCCGGTGGGATAAAAATTGTAACTCCAAAGGGGCCTCCAGTGGGCGACGCAGGGTCCATACGGCTGGACAAGCCAGCCCGCAGCGGGGGCCCAGCTCCCCGGGGACGTGGCTGCCAGGTCAAGTCCACCTCTGGCCTGGTAAGTAAGCGCTACAGGGCCTTTGGGGAAAAGCACTGGGCGTGGAGGCCCGGGAGTGGCCCTGGATGGACCCAGCTGCCTCAGGTGCCCTCACAGTAGGAGAGGGTCCCCAAACCTCTCTTGCAACAGCTGTCAACTGCTTGTCACCGTCACAGCCGCGCCGTCCATGGCCACCCCCGGGCCACCCTGTCTGCCAGGGGCACCGTGTGTTCACTGGATCCTCAGATCAGGAACCCAAGGGGACGAGTGACTTCCAAATCCCAATGCTGTTCAGAGCCAGGACCCAAACCCCTGGGGCCCCGCGGCCCAGCCAGGCGCCGCGACGTAACCGGGACACATCTGGCTGCTTTAAAGCAACCTCTGAAATTCCACTGATAGATACGAACAACCAGAAATTGTAAGACTGAAGAAATAAAATTCAAAATGAAGAAATCCCGATAATAAGAAAATGCCTGAGCACGTCCTGCAGACAAACAAGCTCCCCCGACGTCTCTGCACCCCAATCCTGAGGCTGTGCTCCCCACACACGGCAACAGCAACAACTGTCGTCATCGCTGCAGGGCTGGGGGTCAGAGACGGGGGGAGACACAGAAAGGCCACTGCTGGCTGGTCCTGGCATGTCAGCCAGGGTCCTGGGGGAGCCTCCCTTAGGGGGTCCAGAGAACCGACTCCTTCTGAATGAGACGTGGGGAGAGCCAGGTGAAGGATTTGGCCCCTGCAGGTGGCAGCAGAAGCTGGGAGGGGGCCGCAGAGCCACGGGTCCCCGAAGGTATTGGCTTCATTCCTCTGAGCCAGCCCTCGGCCATGCGTGGTGAGGGGATCTCGAATCTGGTCGTCTTACGAGGTCCTGGGATGTGTCACCTCTCAGCTCTGTGGTCACGGGTGGTCTGCGGGGGCTGGTACAGCCCCGCGTGTCTTGGGAAGGGCCTCTGCCCTTTAACTTTTGGGCGCCCGACTTCAGAGGCCCTCATGCTGCTCAGACTTTCTCCCGATCCCCAGTCCTCTGGAGGTTCACCCCACTGGCCACAGTCCCCAAGGTCTCAGCTCCAAGTGTCCAGCCCAGTGGTCGTGCACCCCTTCCCAGGACTGGCCCCTCGGCACCCCGCAGCCCCCGTCCCGGCCCCTTCCCTCTTCTGGGAAGAAAACTCCCTCTGCCTGGCACCCTGCTCCCACTCCAAGCCCCTCTGTGCCTTCTGTGGTCCCAAGGCCATCCTCTATCCCCTGAGAGCCCAAACCCTGGGCTCGGGGGAAGCAGGAGGCCAGGCCCTTCAAGGCCCAGTAGGGTCCTTCCCTTCTGGATCTCAGCCTGGCTTGGCGCTTCTTTCCCTGGTGAGTGCAGAGCAGGGAAGCGCAGTGGGGACGACGCTCTCCAGCTATTTTTTCTCGTGATTACTCGCCTCCGGCAGCACCTCACACCGTCTGCAGAGCACCTGCTGAGGCGCAGGGCCCTGGACAATCTCCACGTCGCTGGTGCACCTGGACTGCGGGAGCCCTCACACAGCCCCCCTGGGTGAGAAGACCCCCGGTGTGCCCGGCCCGCCCGGCATCCCGATCCCCCGGGCCCTCCTCACTCCCAGTCTTCCCAGCGTGTCTCAAATGCTGTGCAGACTTTTCTTTTCTTTTTATTTTTTTAACCTATCTTATTGGCGCATAGTTGATTTACAATGTTGTGTTAATTACTGCTGTACAGCAAAGTGATTCAGTTATACATATATATATTCTTTTCCATTCTGGTTTATCACAGATATTGAATGTAATTCCCTGTGCTCTACAGTAGGACCTTGTTGTTTACCCATTCTGTATATAATAGTTTGCATTTATTAACCCCAAACTCCCAATCCATCCCTCCCCCACCCCCTCCCCCTTGGCAACCACAAGTCTGTCCTCTATGTCTGTGAGTCTGTTTCTGTTTCGTAGATAAGTTCATTTGTGTCATATTTTTATGTAAACATTTTCTTAAGCATTGCCCTTCAGATACCCCTGTACTGTATTATATGCCATACGGGTATTTTATTCTGTATTTCATTCCATAAAATTTTAGTCTGTTAGATAAACGTAATTTCCCAAATGTAAGTGATTTAACTTTCATAGTCTTATAATATTTCTCATAAATGAAACTTACACATCAGAAAAAGGAAGCCTTTGGTTTTAGAAAGTGAAGCCACCAAGATAACAGCTGCCAGGGTGGCCTCCTGCACACTTGACCCCAGGTGGCCTATCCTGGCGGAGAGGCTCCGGGGGGACGGGGCGGGTGGTGGCGTGTCACATGCCCCGGGGACACCAGGGACTCCAGTGGGGCCTACTCGGGTGGCCTATTTTTTGGTCCAAAGTCATGAAACTTAATCTGTAAACCTCCCACGATCACAGGGCCTCCCCGAATCTCATTTTCGAATGATTCACAAGAATGTGAGTGGCTCTCAGCCCAGGGCTGTTAGCTCTGCGAGTGTGTGAATGAGGCCTGCTCCCTTGTGGGGCGGCGGGCTGCCCCCAGAAGAGCGAGAGGGTCTCAGGCTGGTGACCATACAGCAGAAGCCCCCTCTCCTCGGAGGACACCCGTCCCCACCTCTGGACCCTGGCAGCGGGCATCCTGAGCGGGTGTACACGTTCCCCGTGCATTTTACATTTTCCCCCCAAATACATGTTTCTGTCCATAGTACACGTCGGATTGTGTTAGAATTTCACGTTCACAGTGCAGCATGTGTGTCCTTTTGCAACGTGCCCTTTCCTTCCTGATTTTCCCTGTGTTATGGTATGAGTCCCATCGGAATCGGTGCAGGCAGCTCGAATTCATTCTCTTTAACTGACGACGTCATTCTGCGTGTGAACGGGCTGTGGGGCAGAGTCGCATGTGCTGTACGGAGTGGGGCCCAGGCCCCCAGCCGTGGACGCGGCTCTGGCCTCGCACGCGGACGAGGGACTGCACGGCAGGAGCCACTGGTCTGGTGACAGCCCATCAACCCTGTGAGTTCCTCTACTGGCTGCGAGGCTGGTCTCTTTCCGCGTCTCCCCGTCTCCCTTTTGCTTCCATGAGCAGATGTTTTGTGGCCTTGCTGGCTTCATGTTTATTTGCGGGCTCTCCTTGGATACTCCGGGTTTATCCTTTGTGTTCATTCACGTCTCCTGAGCCTTGTCCCTCTCCTTGGTCTTGCCCTATGCTGTCATATGTTAGCCTTGCTCTTACTGCCTGAATCTCTCTCCCTTAAGAGAAAAAAAATAACTCTTCACTGCCGTTCTGATGACTCCAATGTTAGCCTTATTGTCAATGTTTTATTTCTTCTCTTTAATTTTACTTCTTGTTTTTCTGTTATCTATTCACTTCCTTTTGGACTCTTCGAGTTTCATTTGGTCCCGACAATGATCTAACCATTTTCCATCCTCTTTAGAACCTACCACTGATGCCTTCACGTGTGCAGACAGACAAATCCTCGCAGATCCAGTTTTTCGCTGTTGGTGGAACCGTCTCGTGGCCTCTGTCTTGGGTCCAGGGGAGATGGAGCGAGCCTTTATCTCCCACCTCCGCTTCATTTCCAAGTTTTGTCAAAATCGTCTGGGATCATAGGGCTATTGTTTACTTTTCAAAAGGGCCATTCTCTCGAGTCTGGAGAATCAGTCCCTTCCCACTGGGCTGACAGCTTTACACATAAACACCCGGGCTCGTCTGCAAGGAATCTGAGGGCATTTATTCAGCGTGATTACATACAGGTGTCTGGCAAGAGGAAGATTTATTGAATTTTTAACTGTCAGTTAAAATAGAGAATATTGAACTTTCTATTTTGGTACCTTTCTGAGCAAGGTCAATACCGAGATGTCTGTCACCTGTCACCCCGAAGCTGATATTCATAATCCAAACAATTCTCTGCCTGTCAGGAGGGCCAAAGAAACAAGTCCTCACCGCCTGATACCGAGGGAGATAGGACAGACACCCTGGACTTCTGGAAGAATCAGAGCGCAGATCGTACAGCCAGGGTCTCTGTCTCTGTCCTGGAACTGGGACCCCGGGGCCAGCCCCGCAGGGCCGGAGACAGACACATGCCCACACCCCTCCCACCGCAGAGCCCCCGCGCGGCCGATCTGCCAAAGCCGCGGCACCGAGCAGGCCTGCGAGCGGACGGACCTGGGACGGGGCCGCCTGCCTCTACCCAACCGGCTCAGGCCACTGAATAACTCTGCAAGGCTGGCTTCCTTGTTCGCGGTGTAGGAATGATAAGAATAACAACAGCAGCAGCGGTGGACACATCGCACAGCGTGGGCTTAAAACGTGCGGGTCCTTTCCACCCAAAACCTATCACGGCGCTGAGGCGGGCGTGGCACCCGGCTTCTGCATATCCAGGAAGGCTCTCAGGAGGAAGGGTCCGAGCTGGGCCCCCCGTGGGATTTGGGGAGGGTGGGGAGGAGAACAAAGGAAAGCACGACTGTCCTGTCCCAGGTGCTCGGCGGCCGGCCATCGGGGTTGGGTGTAAAGGATGCTCTCATTTAGGGGAACATGGAGGGCAGATTAGCATAAGGGGAGCAGGGGAGACCGGCGGGAGGGCGGGAGGGCAGCGGGCGTCCGTCCCGCACTGACAGATGAGAGGCAGGCTCCGGGCAGCCGTGGAGCAGCGAGGGCGGGGCCAGCGGCCATGGGGCGTGGGTCAGGTACCAGCACCTGCACTACAGGACCCGGGTGTCGGGGGAGGGGCGGAGAAGACCACCCCAGCTGTCAGGGGAAGTGAGGAGAGGTGGGTGATCCCAGGCGTCTCAGGCACCTTGAGATCCTTTCTCGTCAGCGCCCTCATTTCCCAAAAGATAAGATGAAGGACCAAGGAGGCCCACGGGAGCCCCAAGGCCACCCAGGAGGGAGGGGCAGGTAGGGACTGGAACCTCCCGCCAGGATTTGGCCCTGAGGCTCTGACCCGCCAATTCCGCCAGCCCCTCCCTCTTCCTTTCTCGTCTCTGCTGCGCAGGGGTGGGAGTGGCATCTGTCGGGTCGCAGACGGCAGCCCTCCCACATCCAAGCCTGACCCTCTCAGGCCGTCCCTGCCTCTGGCTCCAGGCAGCTGGCTCGCTGATGCTCACAGAGGTCCTTCTTCCACCTCCGCAGGTGTGACTGGCACCTGTGCCCCTGTTTCTGGGGCCCCCAGGACAGGCATGTCTCTGCCTTGGGAACGCGCCAGTGTCCCCACGCCCGCCCGCCCGGTAGGTCAGAGTAGCAACGACTAGGGTGTCAGGTGTCTGGAAGAGGGTTTGGGAGGAGAAGCCTTTGTTAGCGAAGGGTCACACGGACGCTGACCTTTACGTGTGCGGAGAAGGCAAAGGCGGTGACCCGTGTGCAGACCCTCCGGTCACTTCTGCCGGTCAGAGGAGGCAGCTGGGACTGAGCCTTCGGAAATGCAAACTCGGCTCCAAACTGCTGCTTCAACTGTCCCATGAGGACAGTCTCAGGGCGTTCACTGAGGCCCCCCTCTGCCCTCCCTCCAGAGGGGGGCTCCAGGCTTGGCCCAGCCCAGGCCCGGCCCTGCCCTGCAAGCTCTCGCTCATGCCCCGCTGCAGCCCCCCAGGCCTCTGCTCACAGACCCCCCCCACCCACTTCTTGCAACACCACCTCCTCTGCCCTGCTCTCCCAGGGCGTCCTCTCACCTTCCCGGCTCGGGCCCAGGGTGCAGAGCTCGGTGAGGTCCTCCAAATGCTGCTGCCTGCTTTCGTCCTCCTCTTCAGAGCTGCTCTGCCGTCCTGGCCCCGTGCGTCTCCTTCCATCCTGTTCCAGAGCCCCATGCGTCCTGGCACTGCCCGGGAGTCAGCACAAGACACGCAGGGTTAGAATAACAGAATGATGGCTGAACACAGGGCACGGCCCCCAGTGCAAGCCCAGGGGTTAGTCTGCCCTGTGGCCAGACGGAATCCACCATCAGTGTGTTGTGTGAGCCCTGCATGGGGCTCTGGACGGGCGTTGGTGGGGGGCACACCGAGGAGGGCAGAGGTCCAGCCTGGGGCTGGTGCGGCACAGAGCACACGGGATGGCCAGGCTTGGACAAGAGGGCAGGTGACGGCAAAAGCCAGCCAAGGGCTCCCGCGGAGGGGAAGGCATTGGTGGGAGACAAAGGAGGGGCAGCACGGAGGATGCTGGAGAGAGAGGGAGAGACTTCAGGTGAGGGGTGCCCTGCACTCATGTCCAGTGGGCACAAGGTACACCGCAGACCCCCGCTCGGCCCCCAGATGTCAACATCTCTAGGTTTTCCCAGCCAAAGGAAATGTGTTTTCTTAATATTAATAGATTGTCAGATTGCTCCCCAAAATGTCACTGAAATTCTAATTTTCACCGTTAACGTTAGGAGCACCTGACACCCTTCATCCTCACTGACAATTAGTTTAAGTGTAGCTGTCAAATAGGTGCGAGATAGTAAGACAACAGTAATCTAATGACGAATAAAATAAAATCAGTTTGAGCCTCTATTAACATCTCCTCTTCCTTGAATTGCCTGTTTATTTACACCCTTTATCAATTTTGTGTTCTGCTGTTATTTCCTGTACTACTCGCGTGTTATGTTATGGATATTTCATGCTGGGGTTTCCGATCATGTTCCCAGGCCCTTCCTGCAGCTGGGCTCAGATGAGCTCCGGCTGATCACTGCAAACGGCTTCTGAATATACGGGGTACTTGGAACTGGATAATTGCTTTACTGCCAGGGAATATCCGTATGCTCATTTTGCACACCCCACACATACTTCAGGGATTCCAGAGGCTCTGGAAAAAGTTGGCATCGTAGAAAACCACAGGTAGAACCAGATATACAGACACACCCTCAAAAAGCCTCTTTCAATTGGCTTTTGAAGTTTTTCCTCCTTATCCCATTTGTAACTGCACAGCATAAACATATTATTGTAAAAAAAATGTAATATTTAGGTGGTTGGATAGAAAGTAAATAAACAAAAATGAACAGATCTTTTCTACCCCAGCAGCAAGCTGTTAGCTGGAAATGGAACAAAATGTATGCACAAATGGTAACCTCAGCCCCACAGAGCTCCTGATAACTGAACAAAAAGGGCCCAGACTCATGTGAAGAAAAATATAAATCTGTCCTGATGAGACTAGGAGAGAGACATGGACAAAGAAAAAGGCACTTTTGCTCGACTAGGAATAAAATGGGATTTCATCCTTCATATTTTATCATTCAGTTAAAATATGAATAGAAAGCCATCCCAAATAGACTCAAACTGGAGCTGTCTTTGACACTGCACAGATAGTGTAAAATTCCCATAGGAGAGCTCTCTTTATCTGAGGATACTCTGAAAAAGACTAGCAGTGAGGGTGCACGCACCTCGCCTGACATCAAAGCTCAGCACGGAGAAGCCGAAGTCACAGCCCTACCGAGCTGGCCCAGCTCAGAAAACAGAAGATGAAACAAAACAGCGTCCAAACGCAGTCCATCCAGTTAAAGGAACTCAGCCAATTGCAAACTCAGTTCCATGGAGAAAGGATAGTTTGTTTCATTGGTAGTAACATCAGAGGCCATCCATCATCAATAAAAAACACCCCTACCTCATACCAAATTATAATAAATTCAAGCTAGATCAACTCTCCCAAAATAAAATATAGAAAAAATTTAGAAGATTTAGACTTACGTTTGTATAGCTGTGGACAAAGCAATTTTCTTATAATAGAAAATCAAGGAACCACATTTTAGAATATAGATACATCTGACTAGACAAAGCTTTAAAAAGTGTTAAACAATTCTATAAACAAATAATTGCTCAGGAAATCTATTTGTAACATACTTGACCATAAAGAGTTAATATCCATAATGGACAAGGCAGTCATACACAGGAGTTGGACGCGTGATAGACAAATACGAAATTAATAAAGGGTGTAAATAAACAGGCAATTTAAGGAAGAGGAAATGTTAGTAGATGCTCAGACTCATTTTTATTGTATTCATAATTATATTACTGATTGTACCTATTTGACAGCAACATTTAAAATAATTGTCAGTGAGGATGCAGGGTGTCAGGTTCTCCTAACAGTGATGGTGAAAATGAGAATTGCAGCAACCTTCTTTGGAAGTAATCTGGCAACCTATTAATATTAAGAAGACACATGCCCACCACGCTCCATCACATGAGCCCCGTGGTCCCAGCCGTTGAGGGCCTGTCTCCCTCCTGTCCGTCATCTTCCAACCAACATACAACAGGGAGGAGGAGAGAGGGGCTCCAGGAGAAGGGGAAGGAGTGCAGCCTGCATCTAGGCTTCTGGAAAAGCATGGGAGGCTGGGGGAGGGAAGGCACAGCAGGAGACGCCTCTGAGACTGGGAGGGTTGGTGGGTGGTCTTGGGGGATGGGTTGGGGGGGGTGCCCCGGAGGCAGCAAGGGAGGGGGCACGTGGAGGGAGGTGACATGCCCAGCAGTCAACAAAGGAATCAGGGGGATGGAGGACGTTTCCCTGGATGTCGCTCTTGGTCGGCCGCTCACGTGACCATCACAAAGCAGAAGGATTTTCCTGGAGGCTGGGGACAGAATCCAGGCGGTGGGGTGCAGGTCCAGTGGAGATAAGACAAGGACACGCTGGCTTCGAGGAGCTGGGGGAGGGAAGGAGATGGGCAGAGTGGTGACCAGGGCCTTGAGAGGCTATGTTTTCTTTTCTTTTGTTCCGGCGTGTGTGTTTTAGTTAGTTTGTTGTATCTTGCATTGTTTGATGGCTCTGAAAAGAGGAAGGGCTTTGAGATTCAAAGTCCAGGCCAACAGAACCCAGGGGCTTGCTCCAGACCCCCAAGGAGGCAAGAGGGGCTTCGTGGCCCGGAGCCCTGAAGCCCACTGCCTTGCAGGCGCTCCTGGCCCGTCTCCCTGAGCTGGGCGCTCGGTCACCTCCAGAGCTCAGCCGGGAGCCGGCAAAACCAAGCCAACCTCTGGGTGGGGGGGGGAAGCTTACCGTGTGCTGCCGCTCCTGTCTCCTGGGGCTCAGGTGAGGCCTGGAGATGCCGCTGTAGTGGCTTCCCTGGGTCAGACAAGCCAACGGGCTCCTGGAAGCGGCCAGTGGGATGCCAGGAAGGGCGTGAGGGCCTTCTCAGCAATGATGACGGGGCGTCCTGAGTGCTCCCCGAATCACAAGCAGTCATCTGTCTTTGGGAGACAAGCCCCATTCCTTGACATCTTCCAAGAACACTCCCGACGATCACTCAGACTGCAGTTGATTCCGTCCATGGAGCCGGGACAGGCTGCCTGGACGCCCTCCAGCCCACAGCTCAGCTGGGACAGCAGGGGAGTTCCATTAGCAGAACGATGGGTATTTGTTTTCCCCGGACTCTGCTGAGCTCTCTGACTGCTAAGCACTGTGTCTGTTGTTAACCAGCAGCCTATGGGTGTCGGGATTTCTTAAAGAGTAAATACAATGTATATTTCTTACACTTGCTGAGAAAAAAAAATCAATAGCACATGTGTACGGATGCCAGAGAGGCCAGGAAATTACTAAGAGCTACGTGGATTTGCACGCCGGGCGAGGACAGTCTGAATACATTAAAGGAATAACTTATATTTTCTTTGTGGTAATATTTCTATTTAAGACTTCCTTCTGTGCCAGAATAATACTGTTTTTACTTAGCAACACAGAACATGTCTCCATCCTTCACAAAATATGTAAATAACAATGGAAGCAACAAGAAGGGAGCCTGGTAGAACACGGAGAAGAAGAGGCTGGGTGCTGGCTCCAAAGGCCAGCGTGATGGCCGGTGATGGCCAGAGATTTCTCCTCCCGGGGGGCCTGCCCAGGTGGGACCCCTGCACTCCATCAGGGTGGAGCTGGCCCCCCAGACTTCATCCCCAGAGAACAAAGCAGGGCCTGGCCTCAGCCCCAGGGAATTGCCCTACTCCACATCCATCCGCCCACCCGCCCCGCACATAGGACACGGCCAAACAGGCAGTGTGTTTACGATAAAACTTACTTATCACCATTTTCCTTCTGTGTCATGCCATCGAATCCTGCTCCCTGCCCTTTCCCCTCTGTGGGCCCCCGAGTTCTCACCCCCTGAATGGTGCCCCTGTCCTGTACGATGCAGGAACTCTGCTGGGTGCATCCCGTTTCCCTTCTGTGGCTTCCTGGGGCCGACAGAATGAGGCATGTGGCCCTGTGCCCATGCAGCGGGTTCCCCCTTGCTCCATCTGGGGCCCCTGGCCTCTTGGACCAGTGACCCCAGACGTGCAAAGGAGCCCAGCCGAGACTGGCAGAGGTGCCCAGCGGAGCGCCCAGGGCTGACCCTGGTGCTGCAAGCACGCCCTCCCTGTGCCATCGCTGGATGCCCCGAGCACCTGGGAGTGCCTGTTACGGCATCGTCGTGACAGTAGAGAATGATGCTCCGCCTGCATCCTCCTCTGCTGACTGAGAAGAGGCCCCGTGACTCATCCCCTGCACGTGAGGACCAGGTCTCCACCGGGGGGGAGGAGCCCTCTGGGCAGTGGGGTCTCCCTGCTCTCCACACTAGGTGACCGCACCCCATGTGCCCGGAGGTCCCGGGAAACTGGACCCGTCCGCCACCTGAGCCCCAGAAGCCCAGCTGGTTCTCCTTCCACCTCCACGATGGGCGGGTGGGTCGGGGGCCAGATGCGTCCCTACCCTGGGCCTCCCAGAACCAGCTCCCTGGATGCTGGGTGTCCACCCCGGGCATGCAGGACCCAGGCCACCCTGCCGACGATGAGGCAGGCAGGACCTCATCTCCAAGAGCGCTCGCCCTCACATCCCCATCCTCAGAAAAGACCTTAGGGAGCCCTGGCCGGGGGCCCAGGCAGGCACTCACAGGCCCTGTGTGGTCCGTGCCTGGGGGCTCCAGACCCTGGAAGCAGGTTGCCCTCCCCCACCTGCCAGCTCCTACCCTGTGCACACGGATGTCCACATCCCTCTCTGGAGAAGCATCTTGGGGGCGCACAGGGCTGCAGGCGGAATTCTCCCGATGCCTCAGAAGATGAGCCCATTCTCTGGGGTCCTGTTTGCTCTGCCAGGCAGTGTAGCAGGTCCTGCGCTTTGGGTAAATCCTGGGGTGCTGGGAAGAGTGGTTCCTTCCTAGGAGAGCACCTACTCACACCTGGATCTCCAAGCATCTCACCCACAAAGAGAGGGGCTCAGATGTGTGCAAAACCACTTAAAGTTGTCCTAGATTTTGGGGGGGATGGTGGTTTGTATCATGATGTCCTGCCTTTGCAGGGAAGATAAAATTGTCTTCTTTAAGGATTGGAGAAGATCCTGGTGATCTGTCTCCATCCCTTGTTTCAGGGTCCCCAGTTTCCAAATTGCAGGTGGCGTGGCCAGAAGAAATGAGTCCACGCCCACACCCTGTCTCCACCACACACTGCCGCTCAGTCCTAGGCTGCCGCTTCCTCAAATCATCTTTTCATCAATGTAATACATGTGCATATTAAAAAGGCAAATAGCGTTTCTGGGCTTTGAATGAACATCAGCAGAACCCCTCCCCCACCCTTTCCACTCCTTCCTGCCCTTCAGAAGCAAATAATTTCAATCAAGTCATTTCTTCTCTTCCATAAAAACATGCTTACACCGCTTTTTCTTGAGTTTTTCCTTCTTAGATTATATACGTATCGATTTCCTATTACGGAGGATGATGGTTTCATTTTCCATCACTTCCCCTCCAAACCCGACCACCTTCTCATATGGGGATTTCAAGTGTCTCACCCACCCCGGTGAGATAGGCACTCAGCCTTGGCAGCCCTGTCGGTCTGCCAACAGCACTCACAGCTGTCACGTTGGGCTTTATTTCCTGTAAAACGTTTTGTTGCCCTCGTGCTAATATTTCCTTTCTGTGGCTATCACTCATTTATCAGAACGTTGGAATAAAAACCTCTTTTCTGTGTGGTCAGCGTGCCAGGAATTCCAGTACATCCTTTCTCCTCCTGGACGGCCTTTCCAGAGCCTTCTACCCGCTCAGTTGGCTGCCCCAGGCTCTTAGTCTGTGGGACCACTACCCTCCCAGAGCACACACTGAAGACAGTGTAGCACTTCTGGTCATTTCCTGGGAACTGAAAATAATTACAGCTTGCGTATCTGCCCTCCAATTTGATAGGTAGTTTGACCGGCTGCAGAAATCCAGGCTGGAAACCGCTGCCTCTTGGAGCTCGAAGGATGTTGGCTCTCCCTGAGCCCCTCCCTCGGCAGGGTTGCTGCCGAAAACGCCGCCCTTATCCTGATTCTGGAGCTTCCTAGTGTCACGTGACTTGTCCTCCTGTCTTTCTGACCATTTTTTACTATTTCTTTCCATCACTGATGCTCTGAAATTTCACTGTGCTGTGCTCTTGGAACTGGTCTTTTTTTCGCTTATTTGAGAACTTGTCTCTGGACTTTCAGTCTAAAAACTCAGGTCCTTCAACCCTAGGAGATCTTTTATTTGTTTCACAGTGTCCTCCTTCTGGCTTTTCTCTTCCCTCTCCTGGAATTTCTGACTTCCTGACGTGGAACCTGTGGGTTGATTTTCTCACAACCTTCACTCCCCAGGCTCCATCGGGACGTCTTCTGTTTGTTTGCTGTTCTGAATGGGGTGTTTCCTCAATATCGACTCCTTCCTTTTACATAGTTTCTGTGTCCGCTCCCATATTTTTATTTTCCACGTCTTCCTTGTTCTTTGTCTTTGTTTCTGCATCTCCTGGCCTCATGGGTGAGGATCCCTTCTGTCCAGAGACAGGATGTGCTTTTGTCTCCTTTGCTGCCGTTTGTCCTGTTCATCCCCAGGCATCTCCAGCATCTCTGAGCCCTTTTCCATTTGATGATGCGGTCCTGTCTCCAAACTGGCAGTTTCCCGCCGTCTCAGAGTCGCTGCCTTTAATACTTAACCATCAGGCAGGAAGCTGTGGGGCGGGTGACCCTCATCAGACCCTTGGCTGCACCCAAGAGGCCACTTCACTGGGGGACCCCAGTGGTCTCTGTGGTCTGATCCGCATGCCTCCCGCCCCCCCGAGAAGGAACAAAGGGAGAATATGAATCCAACTGACTCTGCTCAGGGGGCCAGGTCAGAACAGAGGCTGGGGACCCCCTCTCCCTTTATTCACTGCCCGCCCCCCATGACCCCCGCCCCAGCTGTTCACAGTGCCCCAGGTCCCAGGGAACCCACATCGTTCTTTTAAGAGTGTCGCTCTGCCCTCGGCTGCCGTGCTGCAGAGAGGACGGGGTCTGACTGTCCCTCACGAGGACCGCCCCCACCCTGTGCTGTTGGCACAATCACACAATCACATCACCCGCGTGCGCTGCAGCTCCAGGGATGGCCTGTCCTCCCTCCGCACCATCCCCAAGTGCACAAACAACAGAACTGAGTGCTGTTGGCACCGCAGGGCTTCTGGGGGGCCTTGCCAGCGCCCTGTGGCTCACAGAGCCTCTGCCCTTTGTGGCATCTCCTCCTGCAGGTCTTTCCACAGGCCTGCGTGGTGAGCCACCACCTAGCTCCCCCTGCGACACCGTCCTGCCCCCGGTTCTCTTTACCGGTGTGGGTCTGTGCGCTGTGTGTCCCGTGGGCGCCACTTGAGGGAAGGAGGCAGAAGCAGCCTCGTGCCTGACTTGCCATGGGCACCAGGGGTCCCGCAGCTTCCCGGGCACGTGCAACCCTTAGGCCCTGGCCCCCCAGTGATAGCTGCCCCCATGCCTCCCCATCACAGAGAACGAGCTGGGACCCTCCCCCAGAGATCCCAAGGCAGTGGCCTGAGGGGGACCTCAGATACCCACCCCCAGTATTGGTTTTTCTGAGCAAAGGGGGTCTGAAGACCACAAATGAGGAAGATTCATCATCGTAGCTCATTTGGTGGGACGTCTCTCCCCTCACTCAGGTCCTATTTCTTCCTCTCAGGACTGTGACGTGACTTCGCTCACCCGAGGATAATGGTGATGAGGATGATGGTGATCGTAATGGTTGTCGCACAGCACGTGCTGTGCTGGGTGCCTTCCCACGTCCTCACCTGAGGACCTGGAGACGCAGGTGCCCCCATGAACCGCGTGACAGGTGACAGAGCTCAATCTCCAGGAGGTGAGGGCTTACCTGAGATTCACAGGTAGGGACAGAGCCAAGGCTGAGGCCTGGCATTCCCTGATGACAACAGCTATACTTCCAATAGCTGGGTCCAGATTCCAAGGCAGCCAACACTCTTTGCCAAGATTCTCTTCAGGGTTCTGCGCATGTCTCACCCCGTGGCTCAGCAGGAGGGATAGGACGTGGCCTTGTCTGTTGCTCCCACGCACCGCCCCGGTTCCCTCCATCCCCTGGCACATTAGGCTCAGGGTTCCTGCCCCAGTGGGTTGCTTTGCGTCCAGAGCACCAGCTGGGAGACTGGCTGGGACTGGATGGGGAGGGTGTCCCAGGCAGAGAGGAGTGGGATTTCTCCCGGAAATACTCAGAGTGGGGATAGGCATGGGGCAGGTGCAGGAGAAAGTCCCCGGTTGGGGGTCCTAAGAGCCAAGTATGGGGTGTGCGTATCTCTCAGCTGGAGGCAATATCGCAGAGAAAAGCCGGTGATTCACATCAAACCAAACAGCCGCACGAAGCAGAACCAGGCCGCTGTTGCTGCACCAGCCGGCAGAATTAACTCAGTTCTGTTGTTTGTGCACCTGGGGATGGTGCGGAGGGAGGACAGGCCATCCCTGGAGCTGCAGCGCACGCGGGCGATGTGATTATGTTCACATCTTAATTTCATCTGCCTCCTCTCACCCCCAGACAGTTTGCAGAAATGACTAAATAAGCACCGTGTGCCACTGACTTGGCCCTGGGCTTCTGGTCCCACTCGGAGCCGTGCCAGCTCCCCGGGGCAGTGGGGCAGCTGCTCAGCCGGTGGTGGCGGCTCTGAGCACAGAAACGACTGCTTCAGCGGCTGAGATATGGCCAGGGTGGCCCCCGGCTCCCCAGGGAGCTCCGGCCCCTCAGCATCTTCCCTCAGAACTTTGCTGCTGCCCCGGTGCTCACCAGCCGACCTCCTAGCTTGCCTCACCCAGGGGTCCTTCTGTCTTGACCACGTTGCCCAGGACAGCTTGGTGCCCAGTGCCACGCTGTCCCTCAGACTCAGTCTGAACCCCCTCTGAAGTTCTGGGAAGCTCTCTGCCTGCCCCACGTGGGTCCCTGTTGGCCTCAGAGCTGCTGCACACACAGTGGCATCAGACTGCCTGACCCCCACCCCGTTCCTGCCACCCCCCGCTTATCCCCCTTGGACCAATCACAGCCCCTCTGTGCCTCCGCTTCCTTCCGTGGAAATGGGCGCAGCAACAGGGCCGCCCTTCTAGGGTCCCTGAGGGTCACTCCTGCACGGACGGGCCTCACTCACGTCTCTCACGGTCAGTGTGGCTCTTTCTCGGGCACCGTCGCTGGGACCTGGGGCCGGGGGTGTGGGCTCCCCTCCGCCTCCCCCCGTGGGCAGGTCCTGCTTGTCCCACCACCGCTGACGTGCCGGTGCCCCTCCCCCACGCCTTGTCCCCTCCCGTCCCCAGGGCTGGGGTCCAAGCCCCGTCCCCAGGAGGCGGCCACCTCTGTCCACACACACGGGGATGCGTCAGGACCCCCTCCTGGGCTGGGAAGGGGGCAGCCTCATGAGTCCCAGGCGACCCCTGCTCCCAAAGCACTTCTCAACATCCCTGAACGGCCAGCCGTCACCGGCTCACCCGTTTTCTGTCCACACTGGTGTCCTGTCTGTGCTACCGGGCAGAGTCTGGTGGGAGATGGGCCCTAGCAGCCTGGCGGCCGTTCTGCTCTGTGTCGCCCAGTGTCCCTGCCCTGCCATTCCTCCCCAGAGCCGCCAAACCCGCTCCCGGTATCTGCGCCCTTGAGAAGCAGCAGAGGGGCTGCCGGGGATGGCGTGACTTTTGCCCTCATTAGAGGGCTGATTAATGACCCCAAACTGCTGCCCACGTGAGCGGTCACCGCCCGGCGCGGCTGAGACGCACAGGCTCTAGGCATCCCATCCATCGCGGCCCTGATGATGCGGGGTGCCGGGGGTGGCGGGAGGTAAGGACAGAGTCAGGCTGACGGATGAAGGAACCAGAAACGCAGGCTGTGCGGACGGCAATGAGGAGGGACATGCGGGCTCTGCGCACACGCACCTCAACAGAGGAAGGGAAATTAACCTGAATTTCAGAGGAATACATCCCCCCGCAGACTCTCTGAACAGGCCAGGGAAACAGCCCCTGATGGCCCCATGGTCCGGCGCCTGCCACTGTGCTGAGCTGGGCACAATAAGCCTGCTCTGTCCCCTGCCAGGCGGCGGGGCCTCACTCTTGCACAGGAGAGATAGCACAGCGGAGGTGGCGAGACGGGAGGTCACTGGTCCAGGAGATCCAGACGGAAGGACAGGCTAGTGTGGCCCTTGTGGGTGGCTGGGTCGGACAGGAGGGAGAAGCATGGACGGCATCCTGTGGGGAGCCGTGTCCTGCTCTGCTCCCCAGGCTGGCACGCCCTTGGGGGCAGGAGGCCAGTGTGGGAGAGCACGGTGGGGCCCCCCCCTCAGCAGGACCCTGCAGACAGCCTAGTCCAGAGCCCAGCCCTGCCTCTCCTGGGTCTGTGCCTCGTTTTCCTCCTCTGTAGAAGGGGTGACACAGTAACTTCTAGTAAATCATCTCCAGGACTAAATCGGTCCATCTGAGTAGTACTGGGAGTGGGCGTGGATCTCTGGAATTGTTAGCTGGTACCAAGGTCAGGAGTTTCAGGAAAACTGCAACTGCGATTAGAGACTGATTCTCACCCCCAGACACAAAAACAAAATCATCACAATAAACCGAGAGAATGTCTGGCACTGGCGGGTTTGGATGGAAATAATCACCCCTGTTTTTTTGGGTGGGGATGGTTCATTGTTTTCATCTTGTTGGACCAGAGCTTGGAGATTTTCCTAAAGTTAGAAATGTGACCAAGCACTCACGTGAGAGAAGGGTTCTCACAGTAAAATAAAAAGGGAGGAAGAAAGAGGCATTAAGGCCACATAAGGATCCTTCAAAAGCACCCAGCACATCCATACGACGGTGAAGGATCAGCAAAGGGCTAGCCCACCACGGTCACGTGTACACGCCTGCAAACCAACCTACACATCAAACAAATGAACCAATGACACTTCATGCTCAGGAAGTATTTTAAGCAAATGTAAAGCAGTAATTCATACATCACTAGTGGCTTAATCCTCCAAATGAAAATCATAGTAACCAGACGGTTTGCCATCTCGGTGTTATCCTTTATGCCGTGTGTTAGACACTTTTTTTTTTTTCCAGGAAGACAATTTATTTATTTGTTGGCCACGCTGTACGGCTTGTGAGATCTTAGCTCCTGGGGCAGGATCCCTGCTTCCTGCCCCCAGCAGTGGAAGCGCAGAGTCCTAACCACTGGACCGCCAGGGAACTCGCAAGACACTTTTTCTTAGTGAGTTTGATCTTCACATGCTGCTCAGAACGGACGTCGCCAGGATTTGGTGCCTCTGGAAGGAGAGTCGTGAATAATTACATGCGGCAGAAGAGGTGCTGATTGGTATCCCTCCTCCATCCAACCTCAGGGTCTGCCTGGAAGGAGGGATCAGGGGTGGAGGGGGCGCGTTCTTGCACACACTTGTCCAAAAATTAATGTGGCCTGGGGGACACACGGGTGGATGCCGGGCTCCCTTTGTCCCTGACGATACTTGGTAGGTCGTCCTGCTGTCCGCCTTCTACCAAAGCACATCAGGAACATGCAGCCCATAAAACCGTTGTTATCATGATAAGATTGGTCAGTGGATCTGATTTCAAGACTTCTGATAAAGCCGTGGTACTTAGGACAGCATGCTACTGGTGGAAGGTGAGGTAAGTGAAGTAGGCAGCATTATTTTTAAGTTTATGTACACCCACTCATACACACACAACACTCACACTCACACACACACACAGTTTACATAAAAAGATTGGCCAGTGTCACCAGATTCTTCCAAGTTCCCTCTGGGAGCTCCTTGGTCATCGCCTGGACCTATTTTTTACGAGGGGGTGCAAAATGCTGCTATTCTAATCCTGCCATTTCTTCTCATTCCATCAGCTTTCTCTTCTAGAAATGGTATTTTCCACCTCTACTCTCCTGGTCACCTTGTGCAGGAAAAGCAGGGTGAGTGCTGGATTCCTTCCTCTTCGCCACCAGTTTTCTGAGTAGTAAGTCGATTCTCTAGTTTTCCTTTAAACTGACCAACTTTTTTTGGGGGGGTGCGTGGTCACTGTGAAGTCCTATATTTCACACGTTTAATGTGTCTTAACTAAGTGTTGTTATTTTGTCTGATACGCCAGAATGCCAGTGCAGAGGTTTTTGCTAGCAATCTCTTTACTGAAGACAGGTTTAAATTATTTTCATTTCGAGGCTATTTCCCACTAAGGATGGCCCATCAGATTACTGTCTGGAAGTCATTTAAGAGTTCCTTTCCATGTGGTTCAACTTCTAAGCTAACACATAGTTGGGTTCATTTGTTTCATCTTTCACTTTTTAGAATTGTTTTTCACTGTAATTTACTTTTGTTTTGTAATCATGTAAAACACTTATGTGCTGGGCACTTTATTTTGATATGTGTTTGCCTGTGTCATCTTCCCCCCTCACAGGGAGCTACGTTTTACCCTTGTTTACAGATGGGGAAACTGAGGCACAGAGAGGCCAAGCATCCTGCTCAGTGCCACACAGGAGTGAGGGGCAGAGGCGGACCTGCGGGGCAGCAGAGGTCTTCCCTCAGGGTGGAGGGTGGCCCTGCTGGTCGCAGAGGTTAGGAGGCAGAGGTCAGGGATGGGACACAGCTGCATTCCCATCTGCTTTTCCACCCAGGACAGGAGGAGGTCAGCCTGGGAAGGGGACGTGCCCACCAAGGCAGGGTCTGGGTGGGGACCCACTCAAGGCTCCCAGTGAAGAGAACCCTCCATCACAGCTGGTGGTCTGGGTGACTTTCCACTCTTTCCGCCTCCCGGGAATGAAGGTGGCGCCCAGCCCTGAGCACACGTGCCTGGCACAACCCTGCCCCCACTGTGAGGCTAATGAGCTGTGCTCTGCCCAGTGGACCACAGGCCCCTGAGGGCCAAGCCCACCTCATGTCCCCCCCCACCCCTCCTCCATCAGAGCAGAGAGGGCAGGGGTGCCTGGGGCTCAGGGGTGGTCTTGCTGCCCCACACCAGGTATCTGGTACCCAGTGCCAGCACCCAGTGCCCAGTACTCAGTACCCAGTGCCCAGTACTCAATACCCAGTTCTCAGTGCCCAGTGTCCAGTGTTCAGCACCGGTACCCAGTACCCAGTGCCCCAAACCTAGTACCCAGTACTCAGTACTCAGTACCTAGTACCCAGTGCTCATTGCCAGTACCCAGTACTCATTACCCAGTTCCCAGTGCCCAGTACCCAGTACTCAGTGCTCAGTACTCAATACCTGGTACCAGTACCCAGTGCTCAATACACAGTACCCAGTACCCAGTGTGCAGTACCCAGTAGCCAGTGCCCAATACCAGTGCCTGGGTTGATCCCTGCCCACCCCCAAGGCCAGCATTGTGTGTCCAAACCTCAAGCCAGGCCTTCCTTGGGTTCCCAGATGGGACCCACTGCACACACCCCTGAGCTTTGACACTGATTCTACTCAGGGCTCAGACACCTCTTTTGGGACCTGGGTCTCACCCAGGACCTCCAGTTCCAGCCCAGCTGTGTGGATCTACTTGGCCTCCAGCACCCCCTCTGCCGGGAGCCCCCGCTGCTGCCATGCTCAGCACAGCGTTGCCCCCCCCGCCCCAGCAAGGTGGGCTTGGAGGGTCCCTGCTTCTCTGCGCCCTGAGGTTTGGACCCCTGACTTCTCTCTGGGTTGAAGGATTCTGGCAGATTCTCCCCAGACTTCTCCAGAGCGCTGACCCAGCTGTCAGGCTGTCCCGTCGTGGCTCCCAGCCCAGCATCAGACAACAGCCCCTGCCCTGGCACAAGCTGGGAGCCTCAGTCCTGCTCCCTGACGGCCTGGGGGGAGAGAGCCTGTCACAGAGCAGACACTGCAGCACAAGCATCTCCCAGACAGTCAGGAGGGGAAAGACAGGCTCCAGGCACCCGGCACCCATGGGCGCCTGAGGAGGGGGAGAAGCAGGTGTGTGCCCACCACCATCTTTGTGCCTCACGTCACTACCCCTTCACCCCAGATCCACCTGCCCCGAAGTGCAAGAGGGAAGCCAGGCCCCACTGAGGCAGGGGTGCAGCGCTCTTCTGTGGCCAGCTCACCCCCCCAGCACGTCCCCCGGGCGGCTGAGGAGACTCCCCGCTGAGCCCCTGTCCCCCCGTCAGCCTCACGCTGAGGGGCTGGTGCTTCTGGCCTCAGGTGGGAGCCAACCAGGCCGAGCCTGCCCCTCCCTGCCCTCCCCCTCCCGGCCGCCGGGGACACTAGGGTCCCCCTCCCTGCCCTGGGCCCCCACCCCACGTCCAGGCCACCGTGTCTCTAAAGGCCAACATCTGGTCCCGTTGATAATTCCTCCCTCCAAAGGGACCTCATCTCCTGATTGATTTTTCAGCAGCTCTGGCTTTTTCCCCCCAGATTGAAAAGCGTTTTACACAATTGACAGATTATAAAGACAGGTCTATCAAAGTGATTTATCTTCTCCAGGGAAAGGCCCCCTCCACCCCAACGTGCAAGCAACCGCCGTGCTCACCTTGCAGGGGGGCCGGGGTGTGGGGGGGGTGCATTTTGTGTCTGGCAGGAGGAAGAGAAGCACCCAAGTCTCCAGATCTGTGAACTCAAACTGTCGTCAATTCTCTCAGGGCACTTGGGGGGCATGGTTCCAGCCTGCTGGTCCCGGGGACCTCACCTTCCAGCCCCTCCAGCCCCTGGGTGACACCATCTTCTCTGGGTTGGGCTGGACCCCAGCCTGTGCTCCCAGCAGAGGACGAGGAGGCCCCACACCCTGAGGGGCAGGGGCATATCCCGGGGGGCAGGGCACACCCACTCCCCCCATCCCCCCCCCTCCCGCCCCCCCCCCCCCCGGGGCCCGGGCAGCGGGGGGGGGCTGGGATAGTGTCAGCAGGGCTGCAAAACATTTTAGATGCATTTTTCCATGAAATCCCCACAACATGTTTTAAAAGTGGGCCTCCAAAAGGCCGGGTCATTGGACCAAGGTCAGACCCCAGGAGGAGGCTGCATCAGGAGCCATCCTCTCTGAAGTCGGCCGGATACAAAAGCCACGCCCTCTCAGCCGCAGACAGAAGCTTTCTGGAGCCAGCAGCCAGGAAAGCAGCCCCACGGAGGTTCCCCTTCCCGGATCACCAGAGCACATTGCAGATAGAAATCACTCCCAGCGCACATGGCAGGCCCGGGGCAAAGTTGACTTCACGATTAGATAAATTATAAACCATCCAATTTATCTACCCATCTCTGTAATTAGCCTTCCTGACCGGTATCTGCTGCAGACACTCGGATCGGCAACTTTAATAAACGGAAGGGAATGAGGCTGCCCTAATCTCCGAGAAGCCGGAGATAAAAGATTCACCCTGTTTACTTGGGATTAGAGGGGAGTTTTGACCTTGAGTTGAGAGTTATTATTGTTTTCTGAGTCACTTTCAATTGGAAACATTGTTGTCTTTCAAAGGAAACTGGCTACCAAAAGTGTAACCAGGCGCAAACAATGCGAGGTCCACACTGAGAGCCCAGATAAATCCGGAGTCTCCTTATCAAAAGAAAATAACTCATTTCAAACTGTTATTGCATCCGGAGACGGAGGCAACAATGTTTGCTAATCTCCCGGAGGTGCAGCAGGGCTGATCTGGGTAATGCATGCCTTAGCAATAATTAGATGCTTAGTAGGCTAATTATTTTGTGAATAAAATCAAACAAAAGTAATTAAACAACCAGCAGACAGTGTCTAAAGCTCTGTCCTGAATGTTGGTGGAAATCTGATTCCACAGGGTGTTGTTTTATGAATAGAGTGGGTCTCCATCCGTGTAACACATCTGTGGCCTTGGAACTTGAGGTGGTCCCTGAAAAACAAGAGAGGGTAACCAACTAGGGCCAGTTGGTGAAATCCACCTCCTCTTTGGGCAGATCGGGCTTCGTTACCTGCTGTGTCATCTGCTCTCATCACCAGCAGATTGCTGGGCTGTGAGTGCTTTGTCTGGGAGCCCACAGCCCTCAGTTACCTGCACACAGGCCCGTGGCCACGAGCAAGCCGGGCCGTGACCTCCACAGCGGCGACTCCACAGGGGACCTCTCCCTGGAACGATCGTCTCCGTTCCACCGCATATCGTGTGCGTGGCATCAATTGATCTATTATCTTATTCAGAAATAAGGAAACAAGCTACTTCAAGCCAAACACCTGAGACGAAGCTCCTGTCCCTTCCGGGAGGCAGTGGACCAGGATGGTTAAGGCCAAGAAGATTTGAATCCCACAGAGCAGTTGCTTGCACTCCGCCATTTACCTAACTTCTCTGAAATCGCAGTTTTTTCATATGTTTCTAGAGTTGCTTCTCAAGATCCTTGCAGGGATTCGATGGGACACAGGTGTGAAATGCTCATTCTGGGTCCCCCTGAAATGAGAGCTCTTATTAGCGGGTCACGATTCCCAGCGAGCAACCCCGCCTGGGAGGAACCAATGTGATGGAAGACGTAGGGGCAGATCTGCCACCTAGAAAGGCAGCGTTTTCAGGCCTCTCTCTCTGCAAAGAACTCAGGCTTTAAATCACAGCGTTAACAGAAGAGAGGCAACTGCTAACTATAGAATCAACTGCACGCAGAGAGATTTGGCACTTGGAATTTGGGGAGAGAAGTCTAGCCAGGCACCCTAAAATAGGATATTTATGCTCAATCTTGGCCCAAAATACAGATGCCCCGTTGGTGCAGGTACAGCTGTCTGTTTTCATACAGTCTGGCGAGTCTGGAAAATAAGCACACCACCCCGATCCGCCGGGCTGGGAGGGACCGAGGAATCGTATTAAGCCATTCCGTGGAGTGGAGCTGTTCAAACTGGGATAAAACGGATTTGGAAGGTACAACGTCATGGCTGTTAAAATGCATAGTGCGGGGGTGGGGGGGTGGGGCCCTGGGGGCATTCATCGACTTCAACTCGGCTTTAACCATCATCTGCTCTTCAATAAGATTCGGCTTTACGAAGTTATCCTTTGCCCCGGGGAATCTTCCCACCCGTCTCGTCCCAGCCGGCGGGCTGGCAGAAGCGGTGGGCGCCCCAGGGCTCTGGGTCCTGGGCTCTGGGTCTGTGTTGGCACTGAAGCCCGAGGCGTGTTGGCTCCGGTACCAGCGCTGTTAGCTGCGGTGTCGGGGCCTGGAGTCTGAGCTGTGGGTCCTGGTCCCCATGGGCCCGCCCGCTCCCGACCTCCTCCCTGCCCCTTCCTCTCCCCCCTGCTGCCTTCCCCACATCCTAGACTTCTCACCGCACCAGCCGTGTTCTGGGGCAGGCGGCCCAGCAGTGAGCATAACGGGACGAACCCAGCACACAGGAGGGTTCCCTTTGAGAGGAGAGACAGACCATGGGCGAAGTAAGCCATAGAGCTGGCAGCTCTGTAGACGGGGTCGGGGCCAAGAGAGAAAGAAGGCAGGAGGGAGGGGAGACAGGAGGGCTGCGGCACAGGTGGGCAGGGGCTTCCCAGAGGGTGAAGGCTGGTGGACGAAGGACCGAGCGGACTGGCAAACAACTGGAGGAAAAGACACCCCTGGGGAGAGAGCAGCAGTGCAAAGGTCCTGAGGCACATCCGGGTCTGAGACTGCCTCGGGGGGAGGTGGGAGGTGGAGAGCCTCCTGGAGCAGAACAGGCGGCCAGAGAGGCCTTGTAGGGATTTGGCTTTTCCTAGGAGTGAGGTCGCCAGGCCTGGAAGACAGGAGACGTCCCCTTAATCCCGTTTCCCAGGATCACTTGGCAGCTGGGGACCCAGGAAGAAGCGTGGGCACCGGCCCACGCCGACCAGGTCGTCCCCGGCCAGGCTCGTGAGAACCAGCAGTGGCCTGCGTGTGGGCTCATCCTCTTCCTCCCACCCTCGACCCTCAACCCCTCCTCACACCCCACCCCGCCCCTACAGGCTCCCCTGGGCGCCGGCGCCGGGCCTCTGCCTTACGGTGCCTGGGATCACAGCAAGTGCGGGCTCCCTGTGTCCCCTTATGCCCCGCTCCTTCGGCTGACCTTGCTGACCCCTGTGTGCACCTGTGTGCATTTTTGTGTATGTGCACCTGTGTGCACATGCCTGTGTTTATGTGTGTATGCATGTGTGCATGTTTGTATGCCTGAGTTTGCACATGTGCACGTGCGTATATGTGCCTGCGTGAGAACACGTGCGTGCACACACCCACACAAGCCCACCCGTGCGGTGTGCGTGGCTAACGGGCCGGTGGTTAAATAGCAAAGATCCTTTCTGTGACGTGCAGTCAGGCGGTGAGAGCAGCCCTGGGTTCCAGAGGGGCCACAGTAACCCCTGGGCCGTGTAGAGGGGACAGCACCCCAGGGAAGCCCACCCCACAGGCTTTCGACATACGTGCCCTCCTCATACTTTAGGAAGCCCTGAGAAAGGGCAGAGGCGAAACGCGAAGAAGGTCAGGAGCTCCAGACCTGCCCCCTCTGGGTTCAAGGGGAAGACGCAGTGGCCACCCATCTTTGGACCCCACCCCAGCTCGCCATCTGGGGCAGGGGACAGTCATCCACAGGGCTGCTGGAGAGTTGTGCGTGGCGGCCCCAGGAGCCAGGACCCATGCCTGCCCTGACCCCAGCCCGGGGCCCAGCTGAGCTGGTGTGACAAGCCCTGTGGGGAGTTTGCCTCTTACATAAAACTCCCTGTCTGTGTGGTGACAATGGTGACAAATGGCCACAACAGCCCAGCCCGCTGTCCCGGGTACCTCCAGACAGACGGAGACAGCGCTGCCGCTGCCTGACCCACGCCCCTCGGGAGAGGCCCTTCCCTGCAGCCTGCGTTTGCGGTCTGCCCTGGCTTTGCAGGAAGGTCCTAAGGAATGTCCCTAGTGATCACGAAGCAGGCATTCCCCAAAGCGCCTGACGGCGGGAGGACCTCCATCGGGGATAATCGGAGTCAGGGAGGGGCTGCCCAGTGTCAGAGCCCCCGGGCCTGAGAAATGCAAGTCACCCCCAACCTCATCACCCGGAGAACATCCCCACAGGCGGCTCCCCGCGGGCAGTGGGGAGGATCCGGGGAGACCCCAGGGAGAGCCACCTCCTCGGGGTCCAGGAGGACACGGAGAGTGACCGCCAGCCCCCCACTGAGGGCTGGTCCGGGTTAGGTCTCTGTGCTGGGGGGGAGGCTCTTCCAAATCTCTGCTCCCCCCGCAAGCAGGTTTCCTGAGGACGCCCTGGGCTCAGTCGGGAGTTCTCAAAGCTGCAGAACAGAACGCGTGGCACAGAAGTGACGCTCCGGCGCGTAATGCAGTTGTTGGAATCCCAGAACAGCGGGATGCTGAGAAGCAATAAAAATGTTCCGAAGCCAGAGCCTCAGGGCCGGCGCGCCGGAGACGCCGGGCAGTAAACCACTGACTCCCCTGGCATCATTCCTTGAAAACAAGATGTAAAATATGCAAAGCATCTAACGCTGGATGCTGAGTTTGACGGTGTAATGTCTTTCTTAATTCTTTCCTATCTAGCCTGTAGGGTGGGCCGGCAGGTGGCACCCAGACCAGGGGGTCTGTTCTCCCGGGAGTGCCCTGAATGGGCCTCTGTCCAGCGCTGGGCAGGAGGCGTGTCCTTAGCGTGTCAGGAGCTGTGGCAAACAGCATCTGGGGGACACACGCACTCGTTGGAAGCCCCTCACCCGGACGCCAGGCCCCACTGGCCCCTCATCCCTTAGTGGAGCTGCAGTGAGGGAACCATCCCAAGGTCAGCAAGGAGCACCACAGCCCCCGGGGCCACCTGGAATCTTGTTCCGGACAAAGGAAATCCCAAGCACATCCAAAGCCCTCTGGGAACAACCCGCAGTCAAAGAATCTCACCAGCCCCTTGCTGGGGACCGTCCCCGCACGAGCCGGCCTGGGACACTGTTTATGGCCAGTCCCAGAGCAGGAAGCAGAGGGGATGCAGGACTGGCTCTGTCAAGGCACACGGCTCCTTTGCCGCATGGGGGCTGAGTGGTGGTCCCCACAGATACATCCCCCTGAACCTGTAAAGATGGCTCTGTTTGGAAAAGGGGCTTTTGCAGATGTAATCCAGTTAAGGCTCTCAAAGTGAGGTCATCCTGGATCAGGGTGAGCCCTAAATCCAATGCCCAGAGTCCTTATAAGGGAGAGGAGAGGGAGGGGCCTGGGAAGAGGGAGGTGGAGACTGGAGGATGCCTGAGGCCCAGAAAGGCTGGAAGAGACAGGAAGAATCTTCTCCTAGAGGGTCAAAGAGAGCTCGGCCCTGCCTACACCTTGACCTTGGACTCTGGCCTCCAGACTGCGGGAGAATGAACTTCTGTTCTGTGAAGACCCCCAGTTCATGATGCTTTTTTACAGCAGCCCCAGGACACTGCCTCCGGCCAGGCTTGCCCACCACGTCTGCCGGGTGTGCCCCCCCCTGCCCCGGGGCCTGGCCTCTCAGTGCCTCACAGCCTGTCCCTGCCTCTGGCCCTGGTCCCAGGTCCTCTGCGGGGGCAGAAGGAAGGGCAGCCCCTCCCTGCAGGCTGAGCGGCCTCTCCTCTCCTCCGTGTGTGGACCCGCTGGAGGGAACCACGCCCTCAGAGGAAGTGTCTAGGTCACAGGCGGCATTTAATGAAGCAGGCGGCCACTGCCAGCTGTCTGTCCCATTCCCCGGGGACTTCTCACTTCCAGAAATGCTGAAGCTCTCCTGAATCCAGACCCCAGCACAGTTGCCTGGGCCATCGGAGGGCACCGGAGGGGACCCTCTGTCCCGAGGTCTGGCCCTCCTCACCAGAGGGGGGACAGTCAGAGGGACACACTGACCGAGGTCCCCAGTGGCTTCCCTAAGAGAAGAGAAGCATGCCACCCACCTTATTTGCCCTTCCTGGGCTCTGGGACTCGGGGACATATCTGCCCACACTCGCAGTGTCCCCAGGAGTTAGTCTGCAGGGGGTCACCCCTATCCCTCTCTTTCCCCACTTCACACATTACAGAGGGTGGCCAGAGAAGGGCCTGTCCAGGAGCCGGGCTGGGCTTGACCCGACCTGGACATCCAAGGCCCCTGAGATCCTGGACGCCCACCTGCCTGGCTTGTCCACCACACGGCTGACACTGCTGGGTTCTCCCCGGGCTGTGCCTGAAACCCTGTCCCTCAGCCTGAGGCTGGGGGGACCCGGGTCCTAGAGAGAAGGCAAAGCCATCGGCCACCTTTGCAGAAGCGGGGTCCCCTCTCTCCAGCACAGCTGGTAACAGGACACAGGCCAGCACACCGGCTGGAGGCTGCGCCCTGCGGGGTCTGCTTTGGTCCCTGGATGCTTGGAGAACCATCACCACCTTCCTTCCCAGGAAATGTCTGTGAGGACAGGTGTCCAGTGAGGCCAGCTGTCTCCCCTGCCCCAGCCTGGGGCCGCGTGTGCTCGGGCACAGGGACCTGCAGGGCACACTGGCCTCCCAACTCCCGCGGAGGTAAGGCCAGGCCCCGAGCGGCCAGTGCGAACTTCAAATCCATCGGGCCGATCGGCGCTGGATTTTATATGCCGGGATCTGAGCCTCTTAAAGATAAAAGGAAACCTCAGCAGGTCTCCTCCCTCCCTCTCTTCCTCTCTCTCTCTCTCTCTCTCACACACACACACACACGTGCACACACGCACACACAGAGGCACGGTTGCTTCTAGGGTGGAAACAGCGATCTGATTTGCTGAAGCTGCTCCCCTGGGGCGCTGCCGCACCTGTGCTCCGCGGTCAGCCTCTCCGAGGGGCAGATCTCTTCCGCCCGGCTGCTGCGGCCGGCATGCTCCGGGGCGAGGAGAATTACCCACGCTCGGCAAGCAGTCTCACCTCTCCCCTTCTTTTCCCAGAGAGTTCCAGATTCCATTGCGCCCATTACGGTCGGCTCATCCCCCCAGACTATTCCACCGGCCAGAGAGCGCCTTCCGACCTGATTTCCATTTTCTAACAAAGAGAAGTGGCATTTCTGAGTTCTGCCGACAGGTAAAGTGCCTGCTGAGGGCCACGGCAGACGCTCAGCCCACCCACGGGGACCCTGAGCAGAACACAGGCACTTCCTGAAGCGGCTGCCGTCTTTCAGGAACTCTAAGGCAGGTACTGTGCTCTCCTTGTATCAGAGTAGTTAATTCTCTCCACAGCCCAAGGGGCCGGGGCTGTCGCTGTCCATTTCCACGGCTAGAACCCTGGGGCTGAGGTCTGGTCATGCCCAGGGAAGGGGCAGAGCCGGCCGCCAGACCCAGCCTCTGCCGCAGCACCCCCATCGCCCCTGCCACGTTGCCTCTGGGATGGAGAGAAGCTCCAGGGCACCGGGGCTGCTGGTGGCTGCGTCCACACTCAGAGCCACGAAGCAGCCTGGACGCACCTGTCACTATTTGGGGGAAACTTGGACGAAGCACCCCTATTCAAAGGCACTCATCATACCGGTGACATTTGTGCAACACATAAATATTTACACAACGGTGTAGAAGACCTTCATGCAGAGGAGCTGGGAGTCTATCTTGGCCGCGTGTTCTGCCAGAGAGCGAAGGCCAAGAGGGGTAAAGCAGGGGACTGAGGTGACCCCCTGCCCCCTGCGCACCTGTCAGCCTGAGTGTCCCGCCTCTGCTGGGCCCGGCAGCCTGGACACCCGAAGGCGTGGCCTGGTCCCTCGGTAAGCGATCCCATGCGGTGCTGGGGTCCTTGTCCTCTCAGCCGTAGCACGGGGGCCGGGTCGCGTCGGCCTCAGCACGTGTGTGGGTGCTGAGTTCACATGTAAGCAGGAAGGGCCAGGAGCAGCCCCAGATTGGCCCGGCCAGGAGTCAGCTTGCTGTCTGCGTGGTGACTTGGTTGTCTAATGTGACTTTCTTGCCCTCCCACATCCAGCCTGGGTCTGGGTCCCACGCCCCCACCTTCAGGGAGCCCTCCAGGAGGGCTTCCCTCCATGCGAGGGTCAGACCCTCTGCCAGGGCTGGTCCCTCCCTCTTCTCCATCCAGCTTGACTTCTCCCTTGCGCGTCAGCTCCTCTTGTCCCACCAGACCCTCATCCTTGTCCCACCGAACCCTCTGCGAGACTGTCTCATTTCCTGCCTGTGGGTTTACTGTTAGCGCTGAGCAGAGGATGACTGTCATGCCCGTGGCTGGTCCTGAAGGCCAGACCCAGGCCCAGATGTCGCTCAGGCAGCACACGACAGAGGAAGGATAAGGAAATAATGACTGAGGGCGATGGACAGGCCAGAGAACGGGGCAGCGTGGTTATGAAACGGCTCTGCCTTCACCGACGGAATGCAGGCGTCTAGGGGCCAGCGTTTCACTTTTATTTTATGAGAACCCGCCACCGCCAGCACGCAGCCGGGGAATAGGTGCAAAGCTGGCTCTAGATAAGTGTTTGTTGAATGAAAACGTGAAAGGTTTTCCGTTAAGTTATAGTTAAAGTATTTTAATAGTTCTAAATAATTCTAAATTAAACCTACCATTAGTTTTTACTTCTCCTTTCCTGACCCCGTGTAAGAACACCATCTAGAAAAAAAGGGAAATGACGGGGGGAGACGTGTTGAAATATCTTTCTTGGCCATATTTAGGTGAAGCCATTGCTTGAAATACTGGAAACAGGAAAGTGTTTATTAGTGGCAAGTAAACCTCAAAGGTTTGAGCAAGCTCCGTTTTCTTCAGATAAGAATCCAATTATGTAAATGCATGTACTTTCTCCACCAGAAATAAGGTTCAAAATAATAGAACATCAAATGCCAACATAAAATTTTGTCTATTATTTTTAACTTTCAGTGTGGAGGTTGAATACATTTTATGCTGTGAAGGAAAAGAAGACCAAATTCTTGACTACGTTCTTTCCAGAGAGTATCTGCTTTGAAAATATGACTTTAAAAGGCTGAGGATGGGGATATGAACTTGACAAATTAGATCCTGTTAATGACTCAGTGAGAAGAAACAGACTGAAACACAACGAGGAAACATTATTCCACTCTATAGATGAGGGCCTGGAGGCACAGAGAGGTCAAGTAACTCACCCAAAGTGGAACAGCTTGTGGGTGGCAAACTGGAGATTCAAAGGAAGGCTTACAGGAGGAGAAAATCCTTGCTTTATTCCACTTCTCTGATGAGAGCAAGAAATATCCCACCTGCGTCCATGCCGTCTTGTTTCTCCTGTTCCTCACTGCAAACTAAATAAATTAATTTAACATGATTTTTTATGAAGGAAGGTGTAAAACAATCCCACAAAAGTAAACTCAGAAAATAGGAAAGCTATAATATTTTAGGATAGAAAATCTCAATTACCCAGAATGTCAGTTTTTCCTTAAGGTCCCATAAAATTCTGTTTTTGTTTGGGGTTTTTGTTTCTGGGGGTAGGCAAGTTGATTACAAAGTTCATCAGGAAAAAAAAAGTAACCAAGAAAACCCTAAAATAAAGGCACTGTGGGTGGAGGGCTAGTCTGTCAGATATGAAAACACACCATGAGTTCTCTGTAATTTTAAAAGTAAAGTGTCAGTGCAGGAATAGACAGGCTAATGGGAGAGAATAGAAAATCCAGAAATAGACACAATTGCACTTGAAATGTTAGTATGCTGTAAGGATACCACCTCCAATACCAGAAGAAGTTTGGACTTGATGAGTAGCATTGAGTAACTGGGTAACCACATGAAAAGTTTGATCCATTTCTCACAACTGTATATGAGGATAAATTCCAGCTCTTGAGAAACAGAAAAAAAAACCCAGGCATAGAAGAAAATATGATGAGTTTGGCTATAACATGGAGGATTACCTTGAGTATATAAAAAATAAAGACGCTTTTGCACCATGGAAGTACCACAAGCAAAGTAAAATGATGTAGAACCAATTGGGAAAATATGCATGGCTTATCTCAGAGAGAGAGTAAGTATCCTGAATATACAGACAGCTTTTTAAAGCAATGAAATAAAAAGATGAAACCCAGTGAGGAAGATGCTGGGACCATGGACACAGAAAATAAATGCAAATTGCCATTCATCACGGAGAAAGATTATCCACCATTCTCATAAGAACGGAAATAAAGATGAACATTGCACCTCTATGGGCAGGGTTCCAGGAAAGATGGGGTAAGCACACTGTACACTGCCTATCCCGCTGTGAATCCTGGACAGAACGCCTGGAGCGGCTCCCAGAGGACTCTGAAAAGTAGACGGTAGCAGATGGACTGGGGAAGAAGACCAGAAATCAAAGTTCCACCAAACCTGCAAGTTCACCATTATTTCCCTCCGGTATCACCTGGCCTGGATGCAAAAAGTACAAAACCTAGAAATGCACGCCAAGTACAGAGAGAAAGACCCCAAGAGGAGCTGCTGGGAGGAGTGAGGAGGGGACTTGCACGGAGCAGACAGAGTCAGGGGAAAGCCCTATTTTCAAAGTGTTCCCTGTCCTCACTTCTCAGCCAGAGGCAACCCAACAGAAGTGATCATGGCAGCACAGTGACAGAAGGGCAGCCAGCTGGGCACCTGATACTCTGAGGGAGGGCAGCCCTTCTCTCTGACCAGCGTAGCAGTGGATGAATCCCCACTGCTTTGTTCCTCTTCCGTCCTCCTGGCACCTGGGCCCAGATGAAGATGTGGTCACGGCAGGTGTGTGGCAGAGCTGGGAAACATAGCCTGGACCTCTGGCCACACCAGGAAGGGGAGTCTGGAACTCGGAAGTGTTGGACAGATGGTGGAGGGGAAGGAGATCAAGAAAGTGAGCCCATAAAGTTGTGAATAAAACTTGGGCATGTGCGGGTCTGACCCAAATCAGTAAACCCCAGACTTTGAGCTCTTGAGCCAGTCACTGGATGGTGTGCGTGTGGGACCAATCTGAATAGCTCTGCAAAAGCTTGAAAACGGGACTGACTATGGGAACCATAGCCCACAGAAGGCAGGTTGGAACTCAAGGCTCAAACGCAATCTGAATTTTGTTAATACAACGCAAACAGAAACCAGCATTTACCTTAGGCTCTAAAAGGCCCAGAGTCTCATAGGATAGTGCTGAAAATTTCCAGAATACAAGTTAAAATCACTCAGCATACAAAGTACCAGAAAAACTCAGCTAACAAGGGAAAAACAAGAAGCAGAAGTTAAACCCAAGAAGACACAGCTATTGGGATTGCCAGAGACGTCAGAGCAGCCAGTATCACCCTGCTCTAAGAAGTAAAGGTGAACACTCTAGAAGCAAATGGGAGATGGAGTGTCAGCAAAGAATGAGAAGATCTGAAGAAAAATCAAATGTCCATTTTAGAACTAAAATTTTCAATAAGCAAAACAAAGCATTCACTTCATGGACTCCATACCAAAGTAGAGGTGAGAGTAGAAAGTGAAACTGGCTTGAAAATGGGATAATGAGAATTATTTTGAAAAACAGAAAGGGAAAAAAAGTGTTGAAAAAAAATATAAGCACAGCTCAGGGACTTGTGGGATACTCTGAAAAGACCAAAAAGAAAAGAAAAGGTATGACATTAGAGTCCCAGAGGAGGAGAAATAGGGGGGGTGCTGGGGATGGTGGGATGGTGGATTCGAAAGAACATTGAGGAGTAGTGGGGGCAGCTGGCTTCTTGACAGTGGTGATGGTCTCACAGGCTTAGGCATATGGTGCAGCCCCTCAAATCACACGATTTAAACAGGGCTCTTTATTATATGTCAACTGTATCTCAGTAAAGCTGTAAAAATAAAAATAAATTAAGAGGAGTCTTGATCAGGAGAACCACATGTTCCTTTTTTGAAATGTTAGTAACATAAACCTGGTAAATCTAAATGATATTTTTTCACATTCATTTTTTTAAATTGAAGTATAGTTGATCTACAATGTTGTGTTAGTTTCAGGTATACAGCACAGCAATTTAGTTATATATATATAACTGAATATATGTACTCTTTTTCAGATTCTTTTCCCTTACAGGTTATTACAAAATATTGAGTATAGTTGCCTGTGCTATATAGTAGGTCAAAATTTTAAAAGCAAAATAGAAAATGCATGTACTTAGAAAAATGTGCACGAGGAAAATTATCTTAAGGAGAGTAACTGTCAAAGTTAAATTATCGGGCTTCCCTGGTGGCGCAGTGGTTGAGAATCTGCCTGCCAATGCAGGGGACACGGGTTCGAGCCCTGGTCTGGGAAGATCCCACATGCTGCGGAGCGACTAGGCCCGTGAGCCACAATTGCTGAGCCTGCGCGTCTGGAGCCTGTGCTCCGCAACAAGAGAGGCCAATAGTGAAAGGCCCGCGCACCGCGATGAAGAGTGGCCCCCACTTGCCACAACTAGAGAAAGCCCTCGCACAGAAACGAAGACCCAACACAGCCATAAATAAATAAATAAATAAAAATTAAAAAAAAAAAGTCATAGTTTAAAAAAAAAAAAAAAAAAGAAGTTAAATTATCAAAAATAAAATTAAAACCATCCATGAACCAACTTTCATGGGCATCAGGTCCAGATGGCACCTATGTATGTTCTACTAAACCTCACATTTAACAGACCAAGCCTTCTAGAACTTCCAAAAGAGATGGAAAGCTGTTTCAACAAGGTACTAAAACGATCATACATTACAACCCAAAAGGCTTAAATCTGAAATACAAGGATATCTCAGGTTTAGGAAATGGATTCATGTGCATTAATTGATTATAGAGAAAATAAAGTCTGTTACCCTCTTGAAACACAAAATGCATTCCATAGATTGAATACCCATCTACTTTTTAAATGGTTTAACAGATTAATAATGCAAAGAATCTTCTTTAACTTGTTTATATGAATCTTCCATAAACCGGCAGCAAACACTCTCATTAACATTGAAAATTAGCAGTGTTTCCACATCTAATGTAGGGAACATTCTGTCACTGTTGCTTTATACTGCTGCTGCTTTTAAATTCAGAGCAGTTATCCCCACAATGTGCATCTCTTCATGCTCTTCTATGCCCCAGAATCTAAGCACCGAGGGACTTGCTGCACTCAGTGTCTGCAGGACCTCGAATACAGACTGACATCAAATACGTGCGCCTTAAGAAACTGTGTAGGGGATGAACAAGAAACAAGACTCTGGCAATCACAGCTACTTACACGTTTCAGGGAGGGAGTCTTCAATGCAAGAAAACAAGCTGGAGGTATTAAAAAAGAAGAAGTCTTTAAGATGTATTATTATTTGCAGATGGAATGAGAGTAAATGGAAAACCTGATAGAATGAAATGGAAACTACCAGAATTATTTCAAGAGTACTGAAGGTGGCCGGGTATCAGACCAAAATACCCCAACCAATAGCTTTATTATATGCCTACAAGAACTAAGTGGAAAATGTTATATATCTACCACATTCATGTTAACAATGGAAAACTCAGACTATCCAGAAAAAATATATGTACATGAAATGCAATGTATAGATTTAAGAAAGTTATAAGCATCATTGAAAAGTCATAAAAGAAGGCCTGTCTAAAAGGGGAGATAAACTATGCTTTTGTTGGGGAGACTTGCTACTGTCAGGATACAAATTCTTCCCAAATGACTGTATAAAGTTAACGCAATTCCAGTCAAAGTCCCAATTTCACGTCTTGTGAAATTTAATCTTAAAATATATATGAAATAGAAAGTTGGCAAGTCTTACCATGACAGTATAGGTAAAGGACAATGCAGTGAAGTTTCCAATCAGAGATCAGGCAAAACTACACAATAGTGATTTCAAAAGATAATGTATTAGCACAAGGGTAAAAATAGAAATGTAATAGAAAAAAGAATAATAAAATCCAGAGAAAGACCCAAGCATATGTGAGAATTTGGCATGTGACAAAGGTTGCAATGACAAATAGCACTGAAATCACAGTTTTAATAAGTTATTCTGAGACCATTACAGTCTGTCAGGGGAAGAGTAAAGACAGGTAACTACCACAAGCAATAAATAACACAAAATCACATATAGAACTCAGATGTTGCAATCCAAGACAGATTTGTCAACATGAAAATTAAAATATCTGATAGGAGTGACGTTGTTAAGCGATGTGAAGAGAAATGATAGACTATTTGCAATATATGCAAAATCAAAGATTAATATTCCCAGTATATCAGGAGATACACAGAAGAGGGCAATAGTGGGAAATGGGCGAGAACATGGGTAAGCAATTCACGGGAGAAAGATGGACTTCGTTAAACAGGTGAAACGATGGGCCGGGGCTGGAAACTGAGGTGAGGGGAGCCTGCAGGAGGTAGGGCCCAGCCCTCCCTGGTGGCGAGGTCTAGGAACCACGCTTTTGGGGAGAAAGCTCACAGGCCAAGCCTTCCCGGAGGCAGCCTGACGGCGTCCATCCGATTTAAACGTGCATTCTCCTTGCTCCAGGAAAGATTCACCCTGTGAGCCAAGACACGGACCAAAATGTCACTGTGACAGCGTGTTTACAAGGAAAACCACAGAAGCACATCCGTGTCCATCAGCAGGGAAGCTGTTGTTCGTGGAGAGCGATGCGACCATCACATACCAAAGGGCAGATCTCTGCCCACAAGGAAAGATCCTAAAATACGGCACAGAAGTGTAAAACGGGGACAGCAGAACAAGACAAGCTGGCTGAAGTCACGTACTTTCCAGGAGATGGGTCCGTCCATCTGTGCGCGTTCCTGTCTTCACCTGCACATCTGTGGGGCTGCAAGGGCACCGTCAGCACCCATGCCTGCTGGTGTCAGGATGGGAGGGTGTCACTCTTTACCGTTGGTCTCGTCTAAGGTTTTCCTCATGGTTTTAAAAACACAAAGCGGATGGAGATGAGTTAGGGGAAATCATTGTACCTGGTGCAGAGGTATGAATATTTTTTAAGTAGAAGAAAGGTGAGATGAAGGAGAAAACAGGTAAAGGTGGGGGAGAAGGTCGGAGGGGAGGAGGAGGGAGAGGAATGAAATAGAAAAAGGAGGACCCACCGCCAGGATCAGAAAGGGCAGGGAAGAGCTGACCTTCACCGAGACGACATTCACCTGCTGCTCTGCTGTGAGGTCCCCCCATGCTGGTCTTTGAGCCTCCGAAGGCAGATTGCCTGGTCAGGACAAGCTTTGTTGGCCTTACTGGAGGCCCCTGCCCCATTCCTCCCCCTCCCCCCGCCCCCGTGGAGTTAGCAGTGTTCAGAGCTGCTTCCTGGATACATCGTGAATACCTGCCAAGGAGGGCAGGCGTGTTTACCTGTAGCCACTGTGAACTGAAAAAAATAAAAGCACAACCTAAAAGATGAGAATTATGTTTTATTCAGGACATTACTGGGGACTATAGCCTGGGAGACAGCCTCTCCAGTAGCCCTGAAAGACAGTGCCAAAGAGGTCTTGGACACACAGGAGTTTCTGTGGGGGAAAAAAAAATGTGGCCAAACATCAAACGATTACTGCTAATCACAAAATATACACATCTCAGGTTAATGATCTTAGTGCTTTTCTATGTATGGGAAGATGCAAAAGTCTGGGCTTATTGAAATCATTCCTTTGATATGCATCATAACTGCCCAGGGCCAGCATTTTGTTTTTCTCCACCCTGAATCCCCTCAGGGTGCATCATGGGGGCAGATTCAGTGTCTGAGGGCTTGATGGCCACAACATCCTTTGTTTACTGAAACAGCAGGGGGCATATGATGTAAGTTGCTGTGTGTGTGTGCATGTCTGAGTGTGCACAGCTGCTTGTGTGTTCACCAACATTCGTGGCATTGCTCCCCATCTTGCCTGTGTCCCTGGTGAGTGTCCAGTCTGGTCCCTTGGCTGCCCTTCTGTTCCAACACGAGACGTAGAGAGTCAACGTCACGGCCTGCTTTGGTTGGAAAGGCTCGTTGCAGGCAGCGACGTCCCTCAGAGGAGGGCCCCCACGCTTGCGCTAGGAATACGGGTCCCAGCAGGCAAGCCTCACAAGCACAGCACACGTCCAGAGGGCTGCCTGCCAGGGCCTGCACAGGTGATACCGTCGTAGAACAGGGGCTCCTCCTGCTGCAAGGGCCCACAGCCTCCCAGCACCCAGCTCCCTGGCCCCAGACCATGGCCAAGGCGTGATTGGTTCTGGTACTGGCCATGGGTACGGACAAAGGCCTTCAAAGTCACAGGTTGACTTGCCCGATCAATAATGGTGCAGGGAAATAATTAAAACTGTCAGATTTAGAAAGTATTAGAGGTACTTAGAGCTTTCTGCCAACCATGGAAAACAGGGATTAATGGTGTTATCTGGAACACGTCTAAGTTACAGAGCAAGTTCTTAACGTCTTCCTCTGACGCTCATTTGCAGAGGAGCGTCAACATCAAGGGTTTCAGAGCAAACTGCTGGAGTCCATTAACCCCCAGCGCAGCCGCCTTCCCGCTCAGAGCTGGGGACGCCTTCCAGAAGAGGCTGTAAAATGAAAAGACCCTTAGAGCACTCACAGCATGTCATCCCCCGGGGTTCAGCTACAGAGGCTGACCCCGTGTGGGGAGAGCAGAACTCGGAGGGGCTGGAGCCCCATGCAGAGGCCCCGAGGGACTCACATCTGGCCACAGGACAGGCTTTGGCACAGCTGGACTGGCCAGCCAGGAGAGGGGGCAGGGCTGGCTGAGACTGGGGGTGTGTTGGGGAGACCCGGCCCGCTGCTGGGCACAGGAAAGGGGCAGTGTCCAGGCTGGAGTGAGGGCTCTCTCCCCAGGACGGGGTCTCTGCCTTCCCGCCCTGCCAGGACCCAGCCCCGCTCAGCCTGCCCCTTCTCTGCTGACTTT